>NW_012192608.1:89380-96515 GCF_000956335.1 Plasmodium fragile | reverse complement strand
ACAAGAAAAAAAAAAAAAAAAAAAAAAAAAAAAAAGGATTGGGAGAAAATAAAAAAAAAAAAAAAAAAAAAAAAAAAAATACCGCTTTGCACATTTTGCGTAGTTTATTTGTCATTTTTTCTTCGTCCTCCCACGAGAGATAGAGAAAAAAAAAAAAAAAAAAGGCATAACTTTTTTCCATATAAGAGTGTACCTTCCATTTTTGCTTCACTTGTACGAAGCGATCATGTGTCCCGTTAAAATTTATCCGCCCTATGCGGGAGAAAGGAAAATTGGGAACTTAAAAAGGCCCCTTTATGAGGGTTACAATTTGACACACCGTATACAGCAAAGAGTGTAAGGTCGTGTGGAGGTGCACACACGGGGGTCTGCACAACGATTGTGATGAATTGAAGGGAAACGTAAAGAAAGAGTTTTTTTTCCCCCCGCTTTTCAGAGGGTACTTGTCCTGTCACATAAGTCACGTTGGATTGCGCGGATCTGATCACCCACCGGCTTCACGCAAATAAAAATGTGAAATGGTAACTTTGCAAAATTTTAACATTAAAAAAAAAAAAAATAAAAAAAAGGGGGGCATTATCAATTCACCCCTTTTTTTCTTACACCTCTATGTCTATGATTTTATGCGAAGGCGAAGAATTTCTCTGGAAATTAGAATTGTAAATCCATGCAGTGAGCGTATAAAACGTGTTCAGTGTAGCATATAAAATGATGGAAGGAATGAAATAGTATTTGATAAGAATGAGGGGCCAGTGTGGATTTACATACGTGCCATACGAGGTATAGGGATTTTCAAATACCAGACGCTCCGTACTGTTGTTACTTATATTAGATTCATATCTTTTACATAGAGTCATGTATGCACTGTCCATCTCCTGAACCAATTTATGTACTATATTGGCACTGCAGAGGACACAAATGGTCTTCTTTACGGTGGTGTTTTCGAAGAAATTTTCTTCATTATTGAGGAGGAAACACCAGATGTTGTTCGCCATGTATTTACATTTTTCTTCCACGAGTATGTCGTAAGTCGGCTTGGAGAGATCTTTCAGTCTTTCGTTCAGCGTGTGGAGCATGTGTAGTTTTTTCCAAATTTCCCTTTCGCCCTGTTGGTCGTCATTTTGCGGCGTAGAGATACGACCCTGTTCGATCCCACCCTCTTCTGCTGACTCCGATGCGAACTTGCCACGCACCTTGTGTTCATTGTATGTATCCATGCCAAGTTCCCCTTCATGGGCACCTTCCGTGGGAGTGTCCCTGGTGCCTTCTGCTGGTGTACCAGGGCAAAGGGGGCCTTTCTGAGTTGCGCTCGACGAGTCATACTGTTTGTACAGTTTCGTAAACTCCTCAAAGGAGTAGTGCCTGAGCGATATGGATTCAACGCAGTACGTGAAGAATTTTCTGTAAGCACTTGTATCATAGAGGAGTCTAGAATCGAGTCGATTTCTAACGGTGTTCATATTTCTATCGAGGGGAAATATTTTCCACTTATTTTTTATGGAGTTTTGAATGATGGGTAAAAATTCATTTTGTAAAAAGCCATTATGTATTCTTGGCAGGTACGTAAATTTGCTATAATTATTATCGTATTTTTTTTTTTTTTCTTGGTTCGACAGGATTTCCATTATGTTGCTTAGTCTTTGTTGACACAGTTCTAGCAGAACATAATGCGGTTTTACTTTGCTCAAAAATTCCGATGCGTCCTTTCCGCTACACCTTTTTTCATTTATCTGTCCATGCAATATGCCATAAATGATGAAGTGGAAATTGGGGGTATCATATGTTACGGCGTTTTCTGGTAGGACATTGTCTGGGGAGGGGTGCTTGATTTCAGTCGAGAATTGTTTACACAGGGGCGACTTACGCGCGGGTCGTATTTCGTACGAACGTTTCGTGCGGGATGTGAGTAGGTTCTTCATGCGGGAGGGAGACCCTCGGAGGTGTGCTGCCACGAGGTGTAGCATCGTTCCGTTGGGGATGTTTTCGCGGTGTTTTTACCGCAGTTCGATGTATGGTGCGCAAATTTGGCAGCGATTGCGAAGTGGAGTAGCTTCCCTCCCCCGCACTTATAAGGGGAACGTTCAAGCGGTGTTATTTCCGACTCTCTGGAAAACCATTTCGTCTTACGCAGGAGTGTGACTCGAGTGAATGTCACTGTAGGGGAACATATGTGCAATGCTGCCTGCCGAAGTACCACCTATGGGTATTCCCTAACTGTGCCAAAAAACTGATGCGGGGACGCGATTTTCTCGTGGGGTATATAAAAGCCCATAAGGGCGGGAAGCAACCGAGCAGAGGAAAAATTGTTCACCCCGGTGTAGGAAGCACAACCCATGGGTTATGTGACCAAATGGGTGAAAAGTGGGAAGTACACCATTTTAAAAAATTACCCTTTTAAGAGAAGGCAATGATAAACACTGATAACAAAAAAAAAAAAAAAATACTTTTCATCATTTTGAACGTTGACGCGATAACAACAAATTTCGAGGCATCCGCGCGCCACCCTTCAGGTGCAAATTCGTCGAAAAAAATAGGGGCAAAAAAAAAATAGCTGAAAAGGGAAAAGTACAAACACGTGCAGAACGCGGTACATACAACGTTATATTATATGCTCATTTTGCACGCTTTTATTAACTCCCTTCTGACAAGCATAAAATTAAAAAATAGAGAAAAAAATATAGCGAGGGAAGAACATTAAATTAAGAGTTAAAAACTCCCGTTAACAAGCTCGTTCGCAATTTGCGCCACCTTTTATTTTTTTCCCATTGTCTCTTTAATTTTTAAAAGCGACAACTGAGAAAAGATATTGAAGCGAATGCGGGAAATTTTTCCTAACGTGAGAGGTCTAGGTCAAGGCATCAATAAAACGACTTAACAAAAAAAAATAGAAGTACGTAATAAGGCCATTGCGCAGGTAGTCACTGCGAGAAGGAACCCAAGAAAGCTTTTTACCCCCACCCCCGGTGGATCGATTATCTAATAATATATAAAGCAGAATCGTTGTCACCAAATAGAGAACAATCCAGGTGCGCGAAATATTTGTAATATGCAAAAATAGGGGGTCAGGAAGGAAGACGCTGTAATGAGCAGCCCCGCTTAGCAACAAAATTGTTTGCTACGTGCGAGAGTTCCTCTTGCGGAAGTACGAGAACAAGTGAGACAAGGAGCTGTGAAGGAGTTTTATGGAACGTAGTACTTATATTTGGTGAGGAAAACTTCGCAGCGTGTATCATTATTGTGCTCGTGGTTGTCCTTCCAAACGTACGTAAGAACGTACAGAGCTAGGGACATTCCTATGGACACGGAAATATACGTGTAATGAAAAAGGCTGCTTACGGAGAGCATAAAATATTGCCACCAAAGCAGTAGAACAAAAATCTACGAGCAAGTTAAAACGCAAGAAGCGAAGCGCTTATTTTGCATAGAGGGGGACGCAAAGAAGGTAGAGAAAAAAAAAAAAACATCAGGGGGAAGAATATCATCCATATGGACGAGCAGACTGAAGGGATGGATGTTGAGACGCATTCTGCAAATGAGAAAGTGATGGAGGGCGAAGAACAAGATGTGGGAGTCGAACATGAGGACGTGGAAAGTGATGATAGGGATGTAGGAAGCGAACATGAAGAAACCCCCAATAGGGACAGCCCGAAGGAGCAGGACAGCAGCAGCGTCATCGACCGGAACACGCTGTGGAGTGACCTGTACATCTCGAGGCCGTTCCTGAAGGTGCTCTACGAGGGCAAGTTCAACAATCCCACGTTTATCCAACGGGATGTGATACCTCTAGCCCTGGAGGGGAAAAGCATTTTAGCTAACTCAGAAACGGGTTCAGGAAAAACGCTGGCGTTCGTGTTGCCCATATTAGAAAGACTGTTACACAGTCCCAACATAAAAGTGAGAAGTTATAATCCGAGGAGCATCTGCGTAACAAAAAGTTTAATACTTTTACCAACGAGGGAACTAGCCCTTCAGTGTTACGACGTTGTGAAGAGTATGACAAAATATGTGTCCATTACATATTCACTTTTCTGTGGAGGAATAGACGTAAAGCAACAGGAGCATGAGTACAAAAAGAAGAAAGACATTTTCATTTGTACTCCAGGAAGGATTTTAGATTTGTTGTTGAACTCCTCCAGTGATTTTATAAACTACTTAGAAGTGGTAGTCTTTGATGAAGCGGACAAATTGTTGGAGTTGGGATTTAAGGAGGAATGCTTAAAAGTGTTAGATGTGTGTAAATTTAAGAAGCAGATTTTATTTTTTTCAGCTACTTTAACTAGGGATATCAAGGAGCTAGCTAATTTTTCTCTTAAGAACCCAATTTTTATACAAAGCGGAGTGGATAATAGAAAAGTAGATGCAAAGGGGGATGTTGTGCCCAGTTGCATTAGCAATAAAAAAATCTTAAAATCATTTAAAATTTCAGAAAAATTAAATCAAGAATTTGTGAATATTGTAAATGAAAAGTATAGAAGAGCAGCCCTACTGCATCTGTGCAGTAATGTGTATAAGAATCATGCGATCATTTTTTTTAAGACAAAAAAAGAGACACATCTAATGTATTTAATTTTTTCCTTGTTCAATTTCAAATGTGCAGAGTTACATGGTTCACTTACTCAAAAGAAGAGAATAGAATCCATTTTGAAATTTAAGAAAAATGAAGTGGACTTTTTATTATGTACGGAATTAGCATCTAGAGGATTGGATATTGATCATATTTTGTATGTGATTAATTATAACTTACCATCGAACGTTATTAAGTACGTGCATAGGATTGGAAGAACAGCAAGGATAGGGAAGGACGGTACGGCGAGTACTCTGTATAGACCTAATGAAAAAACGGATGTGAAGAAAATAATTAAAGGATTGAAAAAAAGCAAAAATGCTAAAATATTTCGTAGGAACATATCCAATGATAGCATTGTGCACTGGGATGATTTATTGAGGAAGAAAAAAAAACAAATTAAGGAAATGATAAAGGAGGAAAAGGAAAACAAGGAAATTGATAAAGCCACCAAGTCTATTGAGAAAATTAAAAACATCATTCAGTTTAAGGACGAAATTATGAGTAGGCCACCCAGGGAGTGGTTCATGACGAACAAGGAAAAATTGCACCTAAGGAAGTTAAACATGAAGAGTGACATGTCGTGTGCTGACTCCACGGGTGTGAGTCGAGATGGTGAAGATCATGCTCGAGGTGACAGCGCCCGTAAAAAGGACTCTGATAAGCAGAGCAGCCGCAAGGCCAAAAAGAAAAAACAAAAGAGTGATGAACAGGAGGATAGAAACAAACTCAAAAGTTTTCGTTCCATTATAAAAGAACTGAAGCTGAACGTGTTGGTGAACGGAAAGGGGAAAATGGACAAGTCGAAAAATGCCACAGGGGTTAGGAAGAACTGGCAAAAGAATAACGATGGCGCAGGTGCACGAGGTGGTGATGGCGGTAAAGGTATTAATGGATACAATGGAGCTAAGAAACCGGACAACCGCCCCCGCAAGGCAGTTCAAAAAAAGGGAAAGAAGTTAAAGTGATATAATGATCAGGATTAAAATTGAACCCGTTGGGGTAGTGGCGGTGACGTAACAAATAGCGCGATTATTAGAAGAAGCCTCGTTTGTATAATTTGCAAAGGGGAGGTAAGAAGCATTACGTGCCTTTTTAAGATAGCTCACTGGAGTTGTTAAAGGCGCCATGTCGCATTACAACGTTGTGCGAATTGGACGAATTGCTCTGTTTGGGCCCGACCCCACCCCCTGTGGGCTGAAGAAATAATGACACATTAGTAGTTATAAAAACACTATAGACAGAAGCATATTTTGAATGTTTTTTTATGCATTTTGTGTATACATTGGAAGAAAGCCCATTTGTGAGTAAAATATCAGTGTCTCCTTACCCCCCCCCCGAGTTATTTCATGTAATAGTTGTTCTTCTTCAATAACGAAGAGCATTCATTACATATGTTTCCTTTTTCCACCTGTAATAACTAGCAGGAGGTCTTTTTCATAATGTAATTAAATAGAAGAATTTTTTTTTTTTTTTTTTTTTTTTTGTTTGTTAAACTGCTGCGCTATAAGTGCATATAAAACAATTTTGACATAAACTACTTTTGGAAAGAATTGAAAAAAAGGGATGAAATGATATCCACATAAATGGCACTTTTTCTCATTCCGCTTTTAATTTCCACTTAAGGAAAGGCGACGTAGACATCACATTTAAAATGAACTGTGTCCACCCGTCCAAACAAAAAAAAAAAAAAAAAAAAAAGAAAACGATTTTGTGCCTTAACAATCCATATCAGCAGCTGGCAATTGTACACTTTATGTATTATGTGTATAAATGCTTAATGATCAATTTGTTCAGTAGTTATGTGCTAAGATAAGATGCGTCTTTTTCGTTCCTCCATGTTAAATAACATCATACGGCAGGAAGAAGGGCAACATTAATTATTTATCTCCATTAGGTGCAGGGAAAAGAATCATCATTTCTGTTTGTACTTTTTTTTAGTTACACCAACAGGGTCATTTTTTTTTTTTTTTTGTTTTTCTTTCCATGGCCATAATACATCCAAATGGACTGGTTCCCTTTTTTCATTTTTCCAAGTTGTAATAATGTCCAGATTTTTTTTTTACCAATTTGCTGCCTTGCAATTTTTAAAAGGAGTTTTTTTTTTTTTTTTTGCATTTGCATCGAGTTATGCATGCCGTCTTTTCCCTGCCCCCAATTTTTGTGGTTTTCCGGGGGCGGGTGGAAAAAAAAGAACAGGCACATAATTATTCAGTGGTTTTCTTTGCATTGATGGAATTACAGCTTAATGAAACGGTATGGTTCCAATGAACGCGTCCAAACAGGAAATGCATATACGATAATAATTCCCAGGTAAGGGCAGAAGGGACTAATGCATAGGCGCCAAATGTACAAAAAGGGAACACAAAGGTTGGTGAAAAAGGGAAAAAAAATTAAAAGGAAAAATATTGTCATTTGTATGTTTTTCCCGTGTTGTAAAAAAATATAAGAGAATATTTCCTTTTTTTTTTCCGGTGTTTTGGAGTCCTCATAGTAACGTCATGTAAGGGGGTATACAAAATTGACCTTGTAGGTATCGGAAAAAAAAAAAAAAAAAAAAAAAAAAAAAAA
>NW_012192608.1:52445-86727 GCF_000956335.1 Plasmodium fragile | reverse complement strand
AAAAAAAAAAAAAAAAAAAAAAAAAAAAAAAAAGAAGGGGAAAGCCAAAAAAGAAGAAATAAAACAACAAAAACGAAAATATATAAATGAAAGAAAGAAAAGAAAAAACAAAAAATAGAACGAGCAAGCACGTATTTTTTCTTCATAACATATAAATGACCTTTTAGCGACATTATATGCATTTTTAAGCATGTAGCATTTGACGCTGTGTTGCTCAAATGGTACGCCATATTATTATATGTCACAGTTAAAAGGCATTTCATTTGTAATAAAATACGCCGACATCAGGGGTAAAAAGAAAGCGAACAAAGCATATTCCTGCAAAGGAACTGCTTCCGTATTAGGGGAAGCGCGAATAGAGAAAGAGGGCGAAATGATTTTTCATTATCAGTGAATGAAGGAAATAACTCGTTTTCTTGAGCCAAGTTAAAATTTTGGCCCATGACTCTGTTAATTTTTGCACCCCAAAATAGGGAATAAAAGGAAACACGGTAGAGTATGTTGGTATAACATAAATCCATGGGAATTTTTCGATAGGGAAAAAAAGAAGCGAAAAAGAAAAAGGTTTTAAAAGGCTACATTGTATTACCAAGAATAACGGAAGTGTTTATACAAAACTATACACGGACAGAGGTCAAAAAATCCCAAGGGGAAAGGAAAAAGAGGGTATATTGTTAGTTTCCACACCATTTTCCTAACTCCTCCAGGGAATATGCGACTTTTCGCACGAATAGGGCAAACACCCCCCCCCATAGTTAGCCAACGTATGACCAGCGGACAAGTCTACAGTTCTGTCTCCCTCTCCGCCTGGTACATAAAAGACAAGCCTGCTGTTGCTTCTTAGCTGTTGAGGCCAGAAGGAGGCAGAATGAAAAGGGATAGAAACCAACATATAGGCGAAGGGAAAGGGAAGAGAAAAAAAAATGATCATGGTAATGACGTCGGCGTGGTAGGGCAACTTGGGACAGGAAAGGAAGGCGCCGGAGGAGGGGGAAAAGGTGGGACTGAAAAAAGTGGGAAGGACATTGAAACGTTTAATCCGCAACTCAGCGCAAGAGAGTTGAAAAAAATTCAGTACTACGAAAATATGTTTAAGAAAATGGAGCGTAAAAGGGAGGAGCGCCAGAACGAGGGGGACAGCAAGGGGGATAACAAGGTGGATAGCAAGGCCGACAACAAGGGGAAGAAGAAAGATAACAACCAGAGGAGCATGAAGAGGGAGACAGAGCCGAGCACTAAGGAGAAAGGGAAAGAGTCCAGTGGAGAAGCACTTGAAGAGTCAGGAAAGGTGGCAGGTGAGGCAGTGGTCACGAAGGAAAAAGAAGACCACGCTAAGCAAAGTTGTGTGACGGGAACTGCCCAGGGAAACAGCCAGAAAGGGGGAAAAAATGCGGAAGACACAAAGGAAGCGAAGCACAAGCCGAAGAAAGCGAATCCAAAGATGGAGCCAAGAGAGACATGTGCAAATGCAGTCAGCTGGGAGAAACAAGATGAACCCCAGTCGATGGATGATAACGAACGCGGCAAGAATAATAAATGGAGAAATGTAGAAAAGTCTCAAATCAGAATTAAGAAAGAGGAGTTAAGCATGGGCAAAGGTACTTGTTCCAAAGTTACGGAAGGAAGCAATAAGGCTGTTACGTTGAAAGGAAAGAAGTGTTTAGATAATTCGAACCGCCTTGTGCGTGATATTGAGGGAGGAGGAGATGATGATGAGTTGCACAGTACGGAGAGGAACTTTCCACGTGGTGAAAGCTACAACCGTCAGAGTAGTGCTTCCCCAAAGCATTATACATATAAGAAGAACGGAATGGCAGAAGCAGGGAAAGGGGATAAGGTAAAGGAAGAAAATAGAAAAAGTAGTGTAAGCCGCCACAAAATGGATGGCGACAAGGAACACGAATCAGATCATGATGTAAATTATGATAATGCTCCGAATGAGATGATAAACTTCAAGGGGAAGAGGAAAATTTACTCAGAAAGGGAAAGGGGAAAAAGGGTTTTAAAGATTAAGAGGAGCTTCTCAGTCAGCTCAAATATAAATGAATATTTTTTCGACACAAGTTCTATACAGTTGATGAACTATAATGACCATGACCCCAGTGCGTACGGAAAGGAAGAACATAGTTCAGGGGAAGATAATGATAATGAGCCAACCTTTAATTACAAAAAGAAAAAACTCCTACAAGTGTTAACACATACAGATGATAAAGACAGTGACACTGTTAATTCCTTGGTAGTAGGGAATAATGGCAGTAGTAGCAATAACAGCGAGAGGGGCAATTATAATTTGTCCGATTCGGAAAAATGGCTAATATGGAAAAATAAAAAAAATTACAATATTTTGTTCGCTTCGAATAATAACAGTAGGAAGAGAAACAAATGGCACATTGTACGCAGTTATGATGAGCTCCGCGTCGGAACAAATAAACATGTGGACTTGCATCCACATGGTAAAGAAAATGTTGTTTATGAACAAATGAATATGAATGGCAGATCAAATGGCACCGAATATTTTATCAATAGGGATACTCTACCCTTGCAGAAGAAATCATTTTGTGAAAAAAAAATTCACGCGAAAACTGTACAAGGTAGTAACACCACAAATATGATAATGCATGCTAATAAAAATTTTGATGTCACTTGTTGCATCAGGAAATATCTTGATAATATGCGGTACACAAATTTAAAAAAATTAAAAAACGTGAACAGAGGGAATTTAAAATTGTATGTGAACGGGTGTACAAATTTTTTAAACTTTGACAAGGTGGATAGCGCTATCCTGTCCATGCGGAAATTCCAGGAGGCGCTGCAGCGGAGAGGTGGCGTAGGTGGTCGTGGAGAGGGAGACGCAGCACCTTTGTAAATAAGGAGAGCTTGCGAATTAACTGACTGCAGGGATGTGTGGGGTAATCCGGTCGCCCATTTACGATCCTGCGTGTGTATGCAATATGATATGGGGTAGAGTGAAGAGGCTCGCGGCGTTTGATAATGTTGTACCTTCGCTTGTCCCATTCTGTAGTAGACATATATGTTGCACATAAATTTGACGCACCCCAGAAGTAGTGACAAAAAAAACTTTTGCATTACTAACATGTGTGTGAAACGAATAGAATCCGTGCTGGATAATGTGGGATAGAAAAGTCCTCATAATTATCCTCATCACCATCATCGTCACCATCATGGTCACCATCATCAGCAGAAGGGTGAGGGGGGCACGCTTCTTCGACTTGTCACGTGCATTTCCTTTCATCCCCTTTTTTTTTCTTTTTTTTTTTTCGTTATTCCATTGTAATAATTCGCAATTATGTATGTATGCCCATACAATACACATGATTGTACAAACACACAAAACACCTCCTCCCTACATATGCATTGAGCGCATACGCGCAGTTATGCCTGTAGAGGGATATCTTTTTTTAGTTAATTTGGTCAGTTGTACCAATTTAAATTTTTTTCCTGTTTTTTTTTTTTTTTTGAATCTTGTTTTAATCCTTCCCCGTTTCGCGCTAATATATATTGTGAGAATGGGAGAAGATGGTATGACATGTCTCCTTCATGGTGTATTAACGCAATTCTGGTTATGTGTCGTATTGATCATAACTCTGGGTTAACGCGGCATAATACTTTTCTTCACAGATTATCTTCATTTGTACAGCTATAATGATACTATGTGGACAGATCTTCTACTCTCATTTGGTCGTCTATTTAAATGTTTAACCTTTTTTTGAAATTCTGCTTGTGGGAGGGGACGGAAAAGGGTGATATGTGGGTAATATGGTTATTACATGATGTGGTAAAACGGAGTGAAGCCAGCTACAGGGAGGGGTCACACACCCCTTTTTTTCACTTTCGCGTTACTCACCTGGAACCTGTTGGCCGCCGTGCGGGAGAGGCACTTCTTCCCTTGCCTCAAAACTTGATTAACCAAGTTACCACCGTCCGACTCCAAAACGGAGTAGACAAATTTCGGAAGAAGGAAGTGTTCGTGAATCAGATGCGACAATTCATATTTGAAAGTAGCGTAATTATTATTGTAACATGATAAAATATGGTTTCCAATTTTTGGGTTAATATTTGGGTTTATGTTATTTCGTGAGGAGAGCTGTAATTTTTCTTCGTCACTTTTATTTGTACCAACTATTGTGGTGTGTACGTTGTCTGAACAGGTTACATGTTGATTGTAATTTTTGTCCTGTTGTGAGGGAGGGGAAGATGATGTACATTTATTCTGTGTAGTTTGATCTTGTTTGCTTAGGAAAAGTTTATCGGCATGCTGGGTGAGTGGTGACATGTTGCCGCCTGGTCGTTCAGTGACATGAGGAGATATATCTCTCATTTTGTAGTGGTAAAAGAAGAAGAACAAATTTATAAGATTGTTAATTTCTTTCCTGCCCGCTTGTGCATAAATTAAATTGTTGTAATTATCCGTTTTACTTTTTTTAATTTTTTCCTCTATTATATGTTTATCATCAAAGAGGTAAATAATGTTATGGGCATTTTTAAAATTTCCCGAAAGGTTATCATCGTTATGTTTGCTCATTTTTTGTTGTCCATCAAGATTCATTATTTGTACATGAAATTTGGAGGGGAATATTTTTGGTAAATTTATCATATGAGGAAAGTACGAGTTTATTTTTCTCGAAATTGTTTTCATCACTTCGATATTTTTTTTTTGGTCTGCTCCCACTATTAAGTAATCTGGTTTGTATAGCAAAATATCTGCTAGCATTAAATTTGGGTAAGAAAGTAACGCCACGGATTTATGCTTTGGGAAGTTCTTTACATGCACATGTTTGTTCAGCATGTTAACTGAAGTGAAGGAGTTTATGAAATAATAGAGTGACGTATGTTGTGCTATGTCCGACTGTCTAAATATATAAAAATAGTGTTTTTGTTTTAATTTTTGTTTGACGTAGTTAAACGGTGTATCTTCGTCATTGCATGGGATATTGTGCTCTTGGGAGACTTCATTATCATTCTTCACGTATGAGTACTCATTTCCTGATGGGTCTTTTAAAAATGAGTAAAATGAGTAATCTTGGGTAGTGGTGTCACGAGCGCGTTGATGAAACATTTCTTCGTTGATAATCCGATTTATGTTGCCCAGTTTCAACAGATTCTCTAATTTTACATTATTTATGAAAACCTGTAGGTATTTTTTTTTTTTTACATACATGTCCATTATTAAAGAGAGAATGGTGTTAACTGAATCGACGACGTTTGTTCTTAAGGTGGGGAGCTTATCTACACTTGTTAAGGAATGCAAATCTGCTATTAGTATTATTTTGTATATCTTCACCGTCTTTTTTGTTTTTCTGTTCTCGAAAGGGGCGTTCCTTTTGGCTTCCAAGTTTATAATTGGGTTTAGGCACCCGATGTAGTTCCCCAGGTGAATGCTGCCGCTCGGCTGTTTTTAGCCAAAAAAAAAAAAAAAAAACAGAGATGGAAAAATTAAGAAACGTAACGGGATGGGCACAGGAGAAACGGTGAAGTCAGGAACGATCCCGCTGCACATCATTGTAAGTAGCCCCAATTCACACGTGACACATTTGTGGACAAGTTTATTACCTTAATGCCAGTTAGATAGGTACAACCATTTCTAAGGTTAACTTTGAATTTTGTTCTTTTGACTTGGGGAGCCTTCGACAGAAAGGGAGTGCATCCTCCCCTGCGCACCATTTTATTAGCATATGCGTAAAGGTCAATCTGCGCTAGTATGAGGAGACATAAAATGAGCACTCGTCCGCTCCACATTATGCATTCCTTCGACATGAACTCGTTGTGTGCCCATACATCTGACCTCAAGTGTGCTGCGAAAACGCATCGAAGAAATCAAATGGCGCAGCCATTTTTCTTAAAAAGGAATAAAAAATAAAGAACACCCCCCAGAAGGATACGTACAAAATGAAGTATACCCACTTTTTATACATTTCAGGGGGAATTTTTGCTAGGACAATGTTTTCTTGCCGCGAACTCGTTTGCATTGCGTGAAGTTCTTTCGTACATGGAAGTGTAAAATGCGTATTCTGTCGCTTATCCAGGTAAAAGTTTTTTTTTTTTTTTTTTTTGCGTTTTTTCTTTTTTGCAAGTGCATCCGAGGCAGAAGGAAAGTGGGCAGTATAGCATAACGGGTACCCTATATGTTATTTTCTCCACTAGCATTTGCCTTAGCATAAGAGAAAAAAATCTTCTGCGTCAGAATTGTGCAGAGATGATAATATATGTGCCAATTCAAGCAAAAGGAAAACGGAGAAATGGAGCTTCCCAATCGGGGAACATTTATGCGAAATAAAAAAAAAAAAAATTAGCCCATTTGACGAGAGAAAAAAATTAAAAATTAATGGTTCACTTTTTGTTATAACATAAATATGCAATTATGCGCTGTCGTCCTCTTTGACGCAATACCATTTGGGGTTTACAAATTTGGAAAAAAAAAAAATCATCATTGGGTAATTGCTACCTGGGTAACCACACAAATGCAGTCTTGAAAAGGGGAATTTTATAAATACCGCAAAACGAATTTCGCACAAATTTGGAGTTAATTTAAAATTGGTGAGTTAAGCCCTTGGGATTGAGGAAGGAATTCATATGACAGGAAAAACATCGAATCGTCATACATGCGAATGTACATGCGGCTGCGCATACGCATTTGTTGGGGCGGTTCACACAAAAAAGGGGGGGGGGTTGGAAAAAGGCGCCTTTTGGGAAAACACACACTCTGGCGCAAATAGGCATATGCACAAGCACGTGTGTTAGAAAAGCAAGCATGGAAACACGCCTGCTTAAAGGATAAGACATAAAAAAGGGTTGTGGCTCTGCGCGAGTCCACATACAGGAACGACGCACGAAATCAGAAACAGTGCACACAACAGTGGTGGTACAAAAAAAAAAGTAAAAAAAAAAGTTAAAGCTCAAACAAATCATCCAGTGAATACTTCTTAGTGTTTACAGAACTGTGCAAACTATGGGCACTTTTTTTTTTAATCTTTTCATTTATTTTGTTGATTATAATTTGTCGCTTATTTAATTTGTGGTTTATGTTCGTTTGCAGAGAGTTCTTGCTTTTGAGGTGTACTCCACTTTTGGAGTCCATCTGGTTCACATGTTCTTTTAAATTTGTTTTTTCCGATTTGCCCGGCTGTGCCGTAGCTGGGGTACTATGGGTATGAATGAATTTGCTAGTATTAGGGTCGCTCTCCTTCAAGTTGTGTGCGCGTGCGCCGCTGGTATCGCCTTCCTTCATTTTCTGGTTCATAATTTTGGTTACCAGTTCCTGGTTATACAAATTGTGTAAGCATAGGTTGATTACGTCCGGGGTGTAAATAATTTGGGTGCCTACTGTATCGCTACATTGTGGGGCATTTACGCCACCATTTTGGGTAGCCTCCTTTCTGGCAGCTTGATCAGGATTATCTAACAGGTCAACAGTAGAAGGCGGATCTTTGCTTTGATCATCTTGTGAGTTATTCACGTTAAACGATTTCTCTTGTTGGGGACACATTTGTGTGTTATCTTTACCAGGATCATTTTGGATGTTAGCACTATTGGGGGAGCTTCTCCCAACGATGTTGATTTTTTCAGTCCTTTCTCGTAATGCTTCTTCATTTAGGCACTCTTTTTCAGAGTTCCCATTTGTGGTAGGAACCCCATGACTGGTGCTTTTTTTTGCCTGGTCCGCTTCTCCCCCTTGTGTAAATTCACTCTTCAAAGCATAAATGTGGGAATCATAAATTACATGGTCAATAAAGGTTAAAAACGAGAGGGAAAGAATATTAACCAATTTGCTATCTACATCAATGGAGGAAGAATTTTTCTGTTGACCTTCTGTCATGTCTTTTATGTATCTATTCAAAATTTGAATTTCGTCCGTTACGCTATTTTGTGTGTTGAGAAAATATTGTGGTTGTACATCCTTGACCTCCTTTTTAGCACTTAAGGAATTTTTATAAAAATCGAGGGGTGCATCAGATTGGCAAATATTTTCATACAACTCTTTAATTGAGTCTATGGAGCTATCTGCTTCGGCTTCTGCTTCTCTTTCACTTTCATCCATCGACTTTTCACTCCTACTTGAGTACAAAATGTCTATGTTAATGTTATCGCTTTTTACTGTCGGATTCTTTTTTGCAATCCCCTTGAGGTAATTCTGTGTTACAAATTCATAATTTGTTAGGTATGCAATTTCATCATCTATAAGGGGGTCGTTCGTTTTGCTAACTGTGGCCAGATTAGCTGCATGTGCGGGGTGAATGGGATTGAACGGATACATTGCCAACCCAGCGTACTCTGGATTGGGTCCACTTTTTATCTTCCTTTTTTTGGGGGTTTCTTTGCTTAAAAATGAGGTACTTCTTTTTGCATCACCTGGAATATTTTTTGTTTTTTTATATGATGTTCCTGTTCCCTTTTTAGTGCTCACATTTTCCTGACTCTGCTCATTTGGTGCAGCACCTGGGCTGCTCACTTGAGCATTGCTAGAGTTTAGCTGCTTTTCCAAAGGTTTCTCTTCTACTTGTGATTCTTCCTTGAGTAGTTTGTTTTGGTTTTCCTCCGTTTTGTCGCCATCCACCTCCTCTGCGATGTGCACATTTTGGCTGCTCTGTTGCTGCAGCTTTTCGTTTTCGGATAGGAAGTCCTTTTTGATTTCATTTAGCATGTTTAAAATGTCGTAGTTTTCTTCGTCATCGTTCTCATCACCGCGGTTCTCACCGTGGTTCTCACCACGGTTCTCATTCTCCTCATTTTCACCCTTGCTTGCTACATTATGCAATGCCTGTGCGTCGTTCGCGGTTGGTGGGCCAACTTCTTTCTCGGGAATGTGGTATTCACTGGTCAATTCGTTTTCATTTTGACTGAAAAACGTTTCGTTCATCCTATATTTTGGCAGGATATATTAACGTGTTTCTGTTGGCTTTTGTAAAACGCGTTGCGGGATGCAGTACGCACATTGGTGAACATATGCATGAGAGAAGTACATATAAGTGTATATATATAATATATGCACGCGTTTTTATTTTGATGGTAATACATTAGAAAAGCTTCAAAAAATTATAAAAAGAAAAAAAAAAAAAAAGTGAGACGCAAATGGATAATTAAATGGTTAATTTGCGTATACTGCCCATGGGAAGTATGTACATACGTATCTGCATACATGTTTTATTTATTATTTTTTTTTTTTCTTAAAGCACACACGAAAGCTGTATTACTTCCAGCATTTTTTTGTTAACCGTTAAATGAAGAAAAAAAGGGACAAAAAATAGAGCGATTAACATGCAGGAATCAACATTAAAAATGGCATAAAGCAAGAATCTCCCACGTGAAGTGTAAACACGCAGGAACGTGACATTATATTCTTTAATAATTATATATGCTTGGGTGCGAAAATGTTCACGTTCATCCCGTTATGTACGAAATTGTTGGTGTACAGGAAAATGCCTAAATGACAGGGAGAAGCTTATTTCCACTTCAAATGATATGTGACATGGTGGTTGAGACGTATATATTACCTAAGAAGACCCTTCGTTGTGATTTTTTTTTTAAAAACAATGACACGGGTGCACGTAGGAACGTGGACGCAATACAATTCTTTATGTTAAAGCTACATTAAAATTTGTCATCCCCCGCGAACGGCAGAATTAACGAGTTGTAAGATGAGTGAGGCTTCGTTTGGAATTGAAGACCAGATGGTTACGCGAGGTGAGGTGCATATGTATACATATATACATACATTATATATAAGCGTACATATGCTTACATAGATACTTTCGTGTGTCAGTGCGTGACGGAGTTCATGAAAGGGACAGCAGAGAAATGGTTCGTAATAACTTCCTTTATACATATTCTGTCCTGAATTTTAAAACTGTTGCTTAGAACGCCAGAGCCACTTGTCCCTTGTGAATATTAAAAGGGTGTTTAGGGAAAAATATCATGACATACCAATTGGCTATAACGAACCAGTCATTACTTAAAGTTGTAACAAGAAAAGTACCAAAAGGGTGTGATGATAACTAACATTTTATAAGGGGTACGGTACATCATTTGTGAAGTTACGCATGCCGTCCTTCAGCACAGAAGGATAAGTTGGCGAAGCATAAATTTGTATATGAATAACGTATACACGTGCAACGTCGCATGCTCATAGACGGGTGTAAAGCTACGTTCCCATCATAGTTCCACAGACAGACCATTTTAAATCTGTGCGCGACGGGATGTTTGTTAAGGAAAGACCTCTAGCATGGTAAGTACCAATTTGATCATTCACATTTGGCAGCGATATGTTAAGGCCCATGTATGTACTATTTCTGCATGACCATATTAATTGCGATGCCGTAGGGTCAGAACAGATAAGCGTCTCCGCTTTTTACATTTTTGCCTTAAAGCAATTGATGCTGTTTTTTTTGTTGGTTGTTATCATTTGTCCGTCTGCTTTTTTCCCGTATTTTGTATACGAAAATGCATAACATGTTGGTATTTAAAAAAGTGACATGGGGCCAAATTTCTCTTTTCTCATTAATACAGGATCATGCGCATATGGTACAAATATTCTTAAAATAAGGAAAACATTTGCGTGTGATGATTTTTTTTTTTGGTTTTTCGTTTATTAATTTGTATACATAAATGCAGCAGTTACGTTTTCTTTACCCAAAAGGTATTCAAATGTTGTTATGATTTTTAAGCGAAAAATGGAATAGCAATTTTTGCCCCTTTGAGAAAAAAAAAAAAAAATGGGAGCAAGTTTGCCGTTGTTTCAATTGTGTTTATGGGAATGGCACCAAGGGGGACAGTGCTTTTGACGCTATAGAAAATATGCATAAGCACTGCTGTAGAGTGCGAACTGTGCAGCAGGTGGGTTTTCGCTGAGAATCAGCGTTTGAAGCGAGCATGGTCTAGTGGCTATGACGCCTGCCTAACACGCAGGAGATCCCGAGTTCGATCCTCGGTGCTCGTATTATATATATATAAAATAAATAAGAAAAAAAAACAAATCTGAACACGTTTTTGTTTTTCTGCAGAAAAATGATAGGAAAAATAATGGTAGCTTAAAACAATATATTTGCGTGTTATGTTTTATTTTAGATTATTGAATTCTGAGATTTTTATAATAAATATAATAATGTTTTCCCCCTTAAGGCATTGGCATTTTCCCGTTCAAAGGCGCATATTGGCCCACAGTATTCAATTTCGTCACCTTAAATTTTATTATGCCGTGCCGTTTGAGGAAAGAATTTGGCTCTTCAGATTTTATAGCGAAATGTAAAAGAATATAAAGGAAGAGGGAGAAAACAAGTTGAAGTAATATGTCCTTTTTTCGTTTTATGGAATTTTTTCGTTTTTTTTTCAAACTAGAAGAAATAAATTGCCATATTATATGAGCTTCAATGATATAAGAATTTGCCAATAACGACGATGTTGCACTCTATGCAGAGGTATACTTAAAGGATAATATTATAACAACACTATCCCCGCGTGCTGTATTTACCCGAACTGTGTCATTTTTTTTATAATCTCGACATTGGAAAATGCATGCTCTAGTGGGTGAACAAGAGAACGTTAAGAAAGACTATGAAAAAAAATATAATATGTGTTTTGTTATATTTGGGAAAAAAAGAACGTTTCATGTATCAACTAGGAGGCATATTATAGGACGCAAGTTACATATGTAGAAAGGGGAACAGTATATGTACTGTACCCATTTTTCGCTAGCCATACGCATGTACAGTACATTCATTTAATGACGAGACTGTCTTTTTCTGCTTCAAGGGACGTTTGATTTCTTTACATTATGTATGTACATTAATAATTTCAGTCTTTGCCTTAAGATCATTTGGTTAGCCTCCATAACAGGTAGCCTTCCGAGAGACATGGGAAATATTTATCAGCTGACATTGAATTCAGCACGTTTCTTTTTTTTTTTTTTATACCTGATTTTATAAATCATAAGAAAAATAGCTAGCAAAACAGGCGAAGGTTATATTTTGACCATATTAAGTACAGTTCCGCACTTCATAATTCACCACAAAAAGGTTGGTTTCTCTTTTTTACCAAATATGTGTAAACATATAATGGTCTAATGAATCCCATTGCGTATATGTTTCATATTCTACGTGCACTTTTGTTTTTCGAATGGCACACTAAAAGTGTGTATTCCATCTGGAAATAGTGACATTTTTTTGTGGATGAATTATGACAGCTTGTAAAAGGTCATGGGGGAAAGAGCAACGCTTACATTGACTCACGTACAAAGTGGGAGGAAATTTAATTCTTAATGACTGCAATGTGTTATTGTTTATTTTACTGATACAGTTTAAATGAACACACGAGGAATGGCGTTTCCCTATTTGGAAGTTTTTACTACTGTACGGTACCCACCCCGCCAAAAGAACTATTCATTTCACGAATTGCAACATAAAAAGATTTTTTTCAGTTTCATAGTGCAAATTGTAGAGGATTTAAAAAAAAAAGAAAATAACTTTTCATGTAAATATAAATTGGGGTACACATACATATATGATATGTTACAGAAGAGTAATTTCTGTGATTTATCACGTTATATCACTTTCTATATTACATTTTGTCACACGTGAGAATCAAGAATTACCACAGTTGTATGTGCACAAGCTACATTTCTTTCGAAGAGTACTAAAAATACGATAGCGCTGCTAATATCGGTGCACAAGTGTGAACGGTTAATATTATCCCTATTGTTACCCTAGCAAAATGAGCTGTTCAGTGAAACAATGTAACACTATATAATATGTACTATAAAGCCAGGGTAATAAAAAAAAAATATATTATTTTTTCTTTTAGCGAGGCTTAATTTTATTGCCATTTCTGGATGAAGAAAACCAGATATTAGTTTGTAGTAGCAGTTGTATTATATATAATAAATAGAATTTTTGTTCTATAATTGCGCATCATAAAAACTTTGTTATTATAATTTATTAAAATTTGTTTAATTAGTTCCCCATTAAAATTGAACTATCCTTCTTACAATTATTAAAAAAATAAACATTATTCTCATTTTTATTATGTTTAAAAAACCATCTGTTGAATTTTAAAAAGGTCTCGCCGGGACTCGAACCCGGGTTGGAGGATTCAAAGTCCTCAGTGCTAACCACTACACTACGAAACCGTATGTACAGAAAATGTCCCGCACCACTCATTTCTTCTTTCGTTTGTATATTACCCACGCGTGCAGCATGGTTACGCGGTATTTGAAATTTTACATCTGCAACAATTTTTCAAGCTGAAATGGCTTTTATTTATTCCAATAAACACGCAGAACAACAAATTTTTAACATAAAAAAAAAAAAAAAAATTCAAAACTGTAACAACCATCGGGTTTATTTACCAAGTTAGCGCAACATAAATAGGAGGCGCGAAGACAAAAAAATGATTTCTGGCAAATATATGTACACTGTACTTATGTCGCGACTGAGTAGGGAACTAATTATATGGTACGAGGTGACCCCATTTTTCCTAATGATAACAGAAAGTGCAAAGGAGTCACTTCAACTTGGATGCTTATATGCATATGGCACAATTGACCTCTGTGTTCGTGGCCCTGTTTTCAGGGTACTTCACGTGAAAGGAAGTGGAACAGGAAAATATGGTTCAGGTAGGCATTCTCTACATGTTGCTACTCCGTTTTGGGAAAAGAATTATCCTAAATTAGTTTTAATCGTTTTGCACATGAACATTTGTTTAAATGGTGATTTTACTATATATGGACATATTAACACAGAACGGTCGAAAACAATGGGGAAACTTCTTTTCCATCCTATTGAACCCTATGTGTTAGAACTACACACGTGCGCACGTAGAAAGGACATGTTGCATACATATTGTTCCAGTGGAGCAGGTGTGTATGAGATGAGGGTCACCTAAATTGACTTTTTTTTTTTTTTTATAAAGTAATTGAAAATCGACATGATGATTAGCGTGAGGGAAGTGCTAATCGGGAGAGAGAAACGGTATAGCAAAATGCATGTAAAAAAACAAAAAGAAAAAAATGGTAACGAAAAAAGTTTAAATCAAAAAAAATTAAACCTTAAAAAAAAAAAAGGAAAGAAAAAAACGAAGCGGAAAGTCGTTTCCATGCTACCGCACACTCACATGATGCTGATAACGAAAAAAAAAAAAAAAAATTGGTGTCACATGATTAGTGAAAGTGTAGAGAGGTAATTAAAGCTCGTGCATTATGCTTTGCTACTGAGCATATGTTTGAGAAAGAAACCTACGAGATATGAAACAATCATGAGATTTTTGCGGGCACAAATTAAATTGAGTCGGAAGGCCTCCACGTTGGATATATAGCATTCCATTCTGATTAACACATATTTATGGAATGTATAGATTATCATTTCTATTTTTCCTGAGCCATCCAAGGAACTTAAAAGTATGACGAAAAACCCTGTAGTATCGCTTAATACGATACTTAACACCAAGGAGAAAGTAACCAATATTGATATATATATGTCTTATGTTAAATAATGTATACATAGAATTCCATATTTCAATTTTTTTAGGTAACTCAAGTGAACTGAATAGTAATTCGTTATATGTTAATTTTGGGTGGAAAACTGAATTATTTTCAAGTTGAAAATTTTCATATATATTTTGTCTCCTGGATGGTTCGATATAAGTTTCATGTACCTGTAAGCGTACCTCGGCCAATGCTGTAGGATTTTTAAATATTTGTGCTAGTACATTAAATGCTTCACCTCTGTTGGTTATGTACATTATTATGTTATTGTAACGATGTGTAATGAAGTTGTTGAAGAGGAGATCGAAGCATTTTATATCTCTACAATCTATTGATTCTTGGAACATTTGCACAAGTCTATCTATGGCTGTATCGTCAAATAGATTTCTGTACTCTTTAAGTGTGTTTAGATGACGTACAATTTTATCCTTCACGATAAGTTCTCTCTTTAATTTGGACTTTACCTCCATTATGTGGAAAGCATAGCCTTCGTTAATAACTTGTAACACATAACGGAGTTCCCTGTCTGTCAATCTTTTCAATGGTGGATAAATTAGAAAATCATTAAATAGCTGAAATTCGACAATTCTGTATAGAGATATGATATCCGTTCTGGATCCTATAAATCCTTTTTCGCTACTTGACTTAAGCTTCTGAATTGCTTCGTTAATGTCGAGCAGCATTTTATTGATAAATGGATTTAAATGCTGGTTTCTTAAAAATTTATTTTTCCCCCTCATAATGGTGAGTCCCTTTTTGATTATCTCCACCGGAGAAACAACAGAAAATTTGTTTAACGAAATTATGGTATGTACAATTTTCATTATGACGCTGAAATTTCTAAATAAATTTGCCTTATTAACAAACATGTTGTATGGTCTGTTAAAATATCCATAGTTTTCTGTACTCATGTTATTACTTCTTTCATGTATCATGGTGTCTATAAGTGGGAGTGGATTCATTTCTCTTCTTTGTAGGAAGCTTAGACCGTTTGTTTGATTGGACTTGTTTTTCCTTTCTGATTCTTTTGTCACTTGGACATTTCCTTGTTCCCAATCGGTATGTTCCTTTATGGCCGTTTGTAGGAAGTTGACCGATCTTGTTGAGCCTGAGATGGTGCTTCCTCCTGATTTGTTACTTTGGAGGGTTGTGGTCGACGCGTTGGAAGCGGCACGTCCGAGAGTGGAGGTGGAAGCGTGGGAGGCGGCACGTCCTAGAGTAGATGTGGACGCGTCAGGGATGGTACTGGCGACGCTTTGGAACGATCCGGTAGACACATCAGAAGCGGAGCTCACATGGGATAGGGTGTCTTGATCCGCCTTGGAATTCTTTCCAACGTTCAGAAGATCGCCCTCGAATTCTGTGTCTGTGAGATCTGCTTCCGATGCGGATGTATCCTCCAAATATTCTTCCTGTTCCATGATATCTTCGTCCTTTTCGACTTCTTTCTTAAAGAGATCCTCTACTAGCTGTTCATCTATCTTTTGCTGTTCTAACTCCTTTTCTTCATCCGTTTTGGACAATAAATCTGCTTCCTTGATCAGTCCGATGTTACCTACCGTTTCTACGCGAGGTTTGCCTGGATTCAAGACAAACCAGTAGTATAAATTAAAAGGGTAGGTGACAAAAGAGCACTTAACCTTTTGGTAATATTTGCCTACTATAGATTTTCCGATAATATCAAATTGGTCTAGAATATTTTCTTTATAAAAAGGTGGCGTCGTAGCTCTGTTGGTGAAATTAAAACTGAGTCCATTTGCGCCTTGCGCGACTCTAAAATCGGTAAATGGGATGGACGGGATATTAGTCTTGTCCAGAAATTTTTCTAGATAAATATAATTCTGCAACATTTTATTTATCATTTCAACCTCGTTGTTTGAAATAACTCGATTTCTTTTTCTTCCACCAGGGATGTACATGTCTGACGTGGGACCGTTACCGTAATCAGTAGCATTATCAATTTTTTGGTAATAGGTGTCTAAATTTTTAATATCAAAGTCGTCGTAAAATAAGTCTATTAATAAGTAGTTCTTGTAGAACACGTTAATGTCATAAGCCATAATTTGATAGTATTTGTCTAATTTTTCATTATTTTGGGGGATAAAAGTATAGGTTTTTATATCATCCACTGCGTAGCATTCCGTGTGGAAGTTGAAATGGTCGATCGGGTACTTCTTGATGTCGTTATTTCTTTTTATTTTTTCTATAAAGTTTTTAAAGTTTTCAAATTCGATGATAGCGTTAAGGATAAAGTTTAAGTAATTTCTGCTGGCCAGGTAGAAGACTGAGCTGTTCATAGAATAATTTAAATCTCCCGTTACTGCATAGATTTTTATAAAAACGTAAAAATTTCTCAAAAATACAAAGTTGGTAAATCTCATATCTGTTAACATCTTTATGAATCCAATTAGCTGAGATAGATACTGATCTACTATTGGCTTCCACTTTATATCATTTAGTATATGCTCACTTTTATTTTGTGTTTGCACATGGAAGTATTTTTTGTCTTTTCTAAGTTCATTTAAATCGTAATTATACTTTTTCTTTATTATTAAATTAACAATTCTGTAAATTCGCAGTATAATTTGTTCATTATTTATTGAAGTGTTTGGAGACAGCTTGAAATTGTTCAACATGGTTCGTACCGTTTCTTGGCTGGAAGTGTATCTTATAATAGGAAATTTAAATTTCTGGAACACATTAGAGAACATCATTATGTCTTCAAATTTGATATAGATGAGTGGGTATATAGAATTAATATTTTCTGCGCTTTCTAAAATCTCGAAGAATTTTATGAATCTTAATATTCTCATCATTCTGCTTCCCCTAATTTTCTTTCCCAAGGACATTAGCAACTTTCTGCGTGTGAAGGCAAAAACCCTCTTCACATTTAACAGTTTCAAGTACAGATATTTCATGGGCGTTTTATAAACATGTTGCCTTTCATCTATGAATTTTTCCAAAGTTAGGAATTTTTTCCAGGAGAGTCGGTTATTTTTTTTCTCTATTCTGAGCAAGGACATAATTATGAGCAAGTGCTTCACAGCATCATTCGCATAACTGTATTTGAACATATGTTCAATGGCAATATTTTCCTTTTTCAAAAATAAATACGTACCGCATAATATTTTTATGAGATTTTTGTGATCAATTGATGCATACTGCGTGTTCTCCGTCTGCATAAGATCTGTATTCCTTAGGTTCTTAATATCGATGGTACTTCCGTTTAAATTGTTGGACACGTGTTGTATACCTCTTACATTGTCTTTAATAAAGGGATCGAAATCGTAGTACAGAAGGAACAAACATTTTGTGGGCAAATGGGGGAAGTTTTCCTTATTTGGCATTTGGCCATGCTTTTTTTCTATTTGTTCTATAATTTTGTTCCTCTCTTCTTCCCTCGCTTCTGCTTCTTGCTGCAGGGCCTTAGTGTTTTGCACAAGCTCGTCGTCTATGGGCAGTTCGATCTGCACATCCTCTTTCTGGGATTTTGGAGACCCTTCCGCTTCTGTACCATCTGTTTCATCGGAGGGACTCGGCGTTCCATCCTTCTTATGCTCATCATTCTTATTTTCGCCTTCATTTTTGTGTTCCATGTCATACTCCTTTTCCTTCTCCTTGAGCAAGTTCATGGTGTACGACTCATAGTTGTGGGCGTAGTATTTAACCGGGTAGTAGGCCTCTATAAGTTTTTGCTGATACAGCTTGTACGTTTCACTTGTAGGAATTTCGTGCTTTTCAACGTTTTTGTAGAGAGCATATAATGCTGACATGATCACAATGATTGATGCCTCATCCGTTTTGAAGAAGTTTGCCTTATTCAGCACATTTTCCAAAAATATTTTAAACATTTTGGAGAAGGTTCTATGGTTTAGATTGAACCTATATTTTTTGATTCGCCTTATAAATATGTTTTCAGCCCTGTCTTTTGGCTGAGGGGTCGTTTCCATGAACATTCTGTGCACTTCATAGAACTCGGTGGGAACCATGTTTACAAGTGCTCTGTTCCAGGAGACTCCGCGATGGAAGTATTGTTTGACGGCTCCAATCATTGAGGACAGCTGCAAGAGGGTTGGATGGGAGAAATATTGAAATGGATGTAACACGCTTGTGAGGAAGAGAATTTTCGCAAGGGAACACTTTGTGTATATGGCACATTTTTTGTTCGCTAATATGTGAGCTCCTTCCCAGCAAACTTACAATGTAGGCGCTAAATCGGTCGACCCCTGACGCCCATAGGACGTGATGAATCAAGTCGACAACCAAAATATCGTCGTCCTCCTTTAGGCACATATAGCATCTGGTCAATTTTCCTTCAAATTTATCAAAAAATGAGCCTACAATTAAAATTCCATCGTTCCTGTTGGAAGGCTCAAATTTGACTAATGGAACTTGAAAGGATAAAGGGTTTCTATAATCGTGCATGTGGACAAGAGTAGAAAAGGAATCTTTATTGTAATTATCCTTGAAGAGGAATTTAAACAATTTTCCCTCTTTATTGTGGAGATACAGTTCGTTATTTTTCATGGAATAATTATTAAAAACTAGAGAACTGGTTTTTTCATTATTTACTTCTTCTATAACTTTATGAATTTCGTCTAACACAACTTTATCAATTTCTTCGTCGTAATTTATTTCTGGCACATTTATATCTTCCGTTTTTTTCATAGTGTCTACCACATTTTTTAAGTATTGATAAAGGTATAAATCTTTAGAGTCCAAAATGACCTTAAAAAAACTTACGATATATTCTATTATATCTTTGTTTATCATAATATCGTTGTAATTTAAGAAGAGAGGAATTAACAGATTGATAAAAATGTTCAATGGAAAGAGCATTTTTTTTACATCAAACGTGCTGTAATTACATGTCTGGTTCAAATTTTTCGCTATTTCTAGGGGACATTTTTTAAGTATATCATACTTTTCTCCGTAATTTACAAGATTTGCTATAATTCCTGTTGATCCTACAATGATCAATTTCATGGAAGCGTTTAACTGCTTTTTTAAAGGCTCATCGAAGTATAAGCTGGCGTAAGGGAACTTTAGGGATGGCTTATAGTGGAGAAGTTTTATCTTGATTAGGGAAAGAGTAAATTCTATGCAACCTCTATTGATTCTTTTAATGTTTCTTTTTATAAATGGCTTTCTAACCATATCAGAAGAGATTCTTTGTAAGAACATTTCATACATTTGATCCTCATAGATGTATCTAAATTCTGACTCAACATCAGCGTGAAAAAATTCCTTGGGGGGCATTTTACTGATATAATTTACGTTCACGAAGAGTAGCGTGTAAATTTTTGTCAGAATATTAGCCACGGCTAATCGCATGTACGACTCTTCATAGTAAAGCACTTTTCTCGTGATTTTCAGGATCATCAGAATCCTCTTGAACGTCTGCGTATTGTACTGTGGTTCCTTATCCAGGTCCGCTTCTTTGGTCTGCGCGTTTATAGGAAGTTAGTTATAACGTGGTGGTGTTGCAATGTTTGAAGTTAGTTATGACATGGGAACTGTTCTTAATTGTTGTGTTTGTGAATTGCACAAGAACCCTCAACATGCAGCAACAGGAAGACACTTAAGAACAGCGCGCACACGCACATGCACACTTACACTTATCAACTTCATGCCCTCCATGGAATCTATGACATATTTAAAGAGCGCATTACTGAACTCAAAGAAGCCCGTGCCAAGGTTTTTGTCAAGCAAGTTGTTCAAAATGGGGGTTAAGTTTTTTCCGGTCAAATGCTCCGTGACATTTACGTAAGATAATTTCCAAATTTTCGACACTAAGATTAAGGCGTCTCCGTATAGGAGTTTCGAGGCGTAAGGCTGCAGTTCCGGGAACTTCAACACGTTGACTGAGGGGGGGAGGGGGTGGTGAGACAAATTAGGGAGCCATGCGGCGAGGTGCGCATAGACCTACAATCTCGAGCAAGAACGTGCACATATATACGTATATACATATTCACAGTGATCTTCCATTTTCCACTTACACTTCAAAATGGTGCTATACAACTTTCGGTAGGATATTCGAACGAGCCGTTTGATATTTCTATAAATTAGGAAGACTATTTGGCTCAGCTGCGTAATGCAGAAGGTTGATAAGGCAAAGGAAAAGGCTCCACGGAATGGAATCACGAGGGGGTAGAAAAATAACAAGAATGATTTGAACACATAAGACATGATGATCCCATAAGTGTTCTTCATTATGAGCTTATCAAAAGTGGCTATGTTGTTGTACAGATAGGCTTTTGAGAAACACAGGTCTATCAATTCGTAATTTATAACTCCAATAATTCCTCTGAGACTTTGAACAAATGACACGGACATAAAGGTTCTTGCTAGGAGGAGCCCATCATTTTTTAATCCGTCCACCATGCCCCAGTAGGCGTCAGCTACGGGAAGAAGTTTTTGTGTGTAAGGGAAAGGGATGGCATGAAAGAAAAAAAAAAACAAAAAACGTGCGCATTTTGTAGTGATAAAGTGTTTCGCATTATGTGGTGTGCAACGAATTGGCACTCTCTGGCGCTTTATTATTTGCCATCCTAACTTTTCGCCTTCTTGTATATCATTAACGCGTGGTCCATTTCATTTTTAAAAGCATTGTCCAGTGGAAAAGGGGGGCTGTCAAAGTAGGATATCAGGTGTTTCCTGAACACATCATGTTTTTTCCCTGCAAAGGATGGAAGGGTGGATGTGTCGGATGTAGTATATGACAGTTGTTAATGTGTGTGTAAATATACTCCGTACACGTTCAGTATAACGTATCTTTAATTGCCTTTTTTTTTTGTTTTTTTGTTTTTTTCTTATGCTATTACTTGAATCGTGTGCTCTAGATATTAATTTGACAATGTTCTTCACATTTTTCTTATTCATTACAGTTAGGTAGAAGAAGTAGTTAGTACGAGAGAGAGACTCATAAATGGCAACATTCTTGTGAAACTCACCCTCTACGAAAGGTAATGGTTAGTAGTATTGAAGTAGTGCATTTCTTTTTGGTGTGCAGCTAGGCTACGGAACAAGCATGGAAAGCGGTAAATAGCGCAAACATACAAAGGTTCAAATTGCGGAAGTTTATATGCTTCTGCGTTCGTGTGTACGCTTTCGCGTCTTTACGAAACGTCCTTTGTCTTTCTTTCCGTACTTATGAGCAATCCCTTATACAGTATAGTATTGATTAACTTGGCCACATAATACTGGTTAAATATAGCACCACCCTTTAACGATAAAAAAGAGTATTCATTGTAATTAGAACCGTTATTAATTTTGACATCGTGCTTCCCTTCCGCTTCTCTATTTTTAACATAATTCCCTGCAAGGTGGTTGAGGTGGTTTTAACATAAAGAAGAAACATAGTGGTAGAGAGGGGGGGAGGTCCTGCGTATACTTGAGAAAACAAGCACATGTGCTCATTGATACGTGCGCATCCTGTTAGCAAGTATGATGAGTCGCTGTTGTGCACATTTTTGTCACATGTTTGTGTGGAGAAAAAATGGTAAGAAAAGGTGGTATGCGATATGGACACATTTGGTGAATCATACAAATTGGAAGAGGAGAGACAATGGGGCAGATACGCTCTGAACAACTGGTGGAACGGGCAATTTTGTCCCTTGCTCTTGAATTAAAAATAAAGTGAGCGTAATTGCAAATGAGCCCCAATTTGTGTACATGCTGGGGAAACGAAGACAGTGTGCCAGATATATATATGCTCATGTGTACGTGCATATGGAATCTACAAAATAAACGTAAGCTTCGAGACCAGATGTGTCCCCCCTATAGGCTCATTCGTTACCTGAATTGTCATCCCGTTTGTAGCCGGCCAAAAGTTCATGGGTTTTATTTTCTATTTCTTTACATTTTGATACAATGTAAACAAATAAATAAAATGATGAAATGCAAAACCAGTACGTTTTCATTGCAAAAACGGAGGGGAATACAAAACAAAAAAAATTCCCGTTTATTATACTTCTACAGGCAGACTTTTTCAAATACTGTTCTAAGTGTTACATATGGTAAACTAGTTTAATTTGGATGATCTAGGAGGGGTGGTCCATGCGTGCATATTTACACAGGTACACTTATGTACATACATGAATGCATGGATTGTCAAATATAAAAACAAAAAAAAAAAAATTACTCTGGTGAGGAAAAAATTGCGTGAGTTGTAAAAATTCGTTCAAAACATTAAGAGCGCGTTGGGAAAAAAGACCATGTACAGATTGAATATATATTTTTTCTTTTAAACTCACTTTGCGCATCGCGGATCAAGGAAAAAAGGGAAAATAAAAACTAAAGCCATAGGTGCACACATACGTGAATATAATTACGTACAACCTTGCGTACGTGCATAAAAAAAAAGAAGAAAAAAAATTAAACAGAGTTAAACAGAGCTAAAGAGAGCTAAGCAGCATTATAATTATTAGAACAAATTAAAATACAAATTTTATTTAGAATTATGCAGTAAAAAAACAAAAAAAAGTTGCCCCTCTCCGAGTCTTCGTAACCAATGTGCGTACGATTTATCTATATTACATGTGTGTGTAAGTATTTAGTCATGAATACAGTTTTAAAAAAATTCTTTAATACACAATACCAGTTACAAAATATAAGCGTTAAGGAGGAGCAAAAAAAAAAAAAAGATATGCGCGTATATATGCACTTATGTACAGCACGTGCATACTCATATGTACGTTACACGTGTAAATTATTTCTCGCGCAAAGGACTTTTTTCCGAACTGTTCTTGAGTAAAGAGACATACAATTTTTTCGTAAATGCCTTTTTATTACGTAAAAAAAAAAAAATTAAAAAATAAGCCAAAAATATGTGAAGAAAATATTTGCCCGATGAAAGATATACCTATAAAAGGAATACATTTTTTGGGTAAGAAATTTAATATGACCAATGTTTCGAAAAAAAAAAAAATTGTAAAAAAGGAGCACACGTACTGATATGCATTTAAGTGCATCATCCATATGGCATATAAAATGTTCTGCAAATTTCTATTTTAAGATTTTTTCGCAAGGATAAAATTTTTTAAATTCATTTTGATGGGGCATATTCCTCAGTTTACCAAAAAATGACCATTTTGTTCTTGCTTTGTACCTTATTATGTTGATAGGTTCTAGTAGCTCATAGTGTTTGTATTTGAACAAGAGGATAATTCGTTTCACAACGAGTATTCTCATTGCCTATTTATTCACATAAACATATATTCCTTAATTTTTACCATATTTCTATCCTGCGTTATTGAGTGAATGGGCAGTTCATCTGGAAATGTGCTAACCGTGTTTGTAGACAAAATAATTCTTGTTTTTTGGAGGGGGTCACTTAAAAGCGATTATGTTTTGTGCAAAACTTTGTCCTTTCAATGAACTCTAAAAGGAAAAAAGAATATATTTTGTTACCAGCATAATTCATTTTCAATGAGCTATCTTTAAAAAGCCTGAGTCTGACATAAAGTACGCACGTATGTACATACATAGGTATGTAGATCCATATGCATATGCGACAGATTAGCATTTCCAAGAAACTTTTTTCACCCCATCAATGATGTCAACCGTAAGAATATGTTTAATCCTACAGAAGCGCGAGAACGGACATTACTTTTTATGTACCTAAGAGGTTCACAAAAAGGTTCATCCCTCACTGCAGTCGTATCACATCATGTTCTTAAATAACATTCTTTCTAATCACTTTCATCTGGTGCAAACTCTCGTCCACTTAATACTATTAACAATGAGGGTGGGCATTCCAGACATTGCAATCCAATCGAGTAAGAGCTAAATATTCGTCTTTATTGCCTTTTGTGCCTTTAAAAAGAGGAAGGAATTGCGCGGTACGTATGGGCCATTTTGCCGTGTTATTGGCTACTGTGATAGTATTGTTGGTCTTTCCCTTTTTTTGGAAATGCTTTCCGGAAAGGAAAGAAGCTGCCTCTAACATTGATTTCCAAGCGAGTCCATTACATAATAAAATGATAACCATGATGTGCCTTTAAATTTTTTAATACAATAAACAAAATTGGACGCACGGTCACTTCATTTTAAGCCGTGAAAAAATTACGCCCCTTTTGTGTACAGTATTATAGTGTAAGAAGTCATAATTTGGGAGTAGGTAGTATCGCCATTAAATGATAACAAATGTAGTGAATATTTTTTTCAACCATTTTCGTTGTCTACTTGTTTATGCTTACTTGTGGCGCTTATTCGTTAGAGGCGAATTTCGTTTGCTATGGACGAACCAAACTTTCCGCATAGTGATTAACCACGAATCGTTATACAAAAGTGGAATGAATATGCTTTCAATGGTGCATAAGATATTTATTTCTTTTTACTTCTACGTGACGATGCTCGCCTTCGTGCACCGCCGTTAGTGGAACTATGGTATGCGAAGGTTACATTAATATAAATCATAAACGAGCAAATGCTTGTGAGTGTAAATGATATTTCCGTGAAGTACTATTAAAAAGGAAATTTATTATATATTCTGCTTTTTTTTTTACGTGTGCGGATGACGACATGTGTAGGAATTTACTTGATTAGATATGTTCCATTCATTTTGCTGATTCTTTTATCGCAAATTCTTTACATTGCTGTGATAGGTTTCCATTCCGCTGTTTTAGAATGATTAAAATGAAGTTAAAAGGAGGAACCAGTGAGGCCCAATGTTGGCTGCAAATGTGTAAGCATTTCCAGTTGCTTCATTATAAGAGGGGTAATAAGTTTTGTTGCATGGAAAGAACATTTTTACATACTGCCTTTTTTATTTTTAAGAGATATAGCATACTATGTAGTAGTTATTTGGTAGCTTGTTAAAAATTTGATTCCAATTGCTGTATATTTTTTGCGGCGGTTGTACGTTGTAATGGACGGCCCAGCTAAGGATTAGCAGGACATATATCTGGACATATGCACAGAAACTTCGTAGGTATACCACATACATGCCGATTGTGCATGTTGGGGTTACCATAAAAAGCAACAAAGATACGCTTGGGGGCTGTTTCTTTAAACAAGAATGTGGAAATTTTTACATATTTTTAGCTCACCTTATATGCATCATTATATATGTGGAAAGGGCACATTAAGCCGGGATGGAAAAGCCCATTCAACTGTTATGGCACCTATTATGTTACAAAAAAAACTATTTTTAAAGAAAAAAAATTGAAGTTATTTTTTTGTCTTTAAAAAAGTCACACCTCTCTTGTATTTTCATTATGTTGTTAGCTTCAATATTTACATTTTTACGCGGCTCATGTACATTTCTCGTATTGTCTACATGTGCACTGCACGGTATACATATAATTTACAAAAAGCTTTTGTTTAATAGCATGTTTTTTTGTCAAATTTATAAAAATAATAATGTTTTTTTACTCTAATGAAATAAATACATACATGTAAAAAAAAAAAAAAAAGAACATTCGAAAGTGTAATATACACATGTTAATATTCTTTTTATTTTATTTTATTTTTTCATTTTTTATGAACAAATATAACTGGTATAATATATGCGGTATGTGAGAAGAAGAATTTTTCATTTAATTAGAAGAAATAAATAAAAAACATTCGTTTTAACCTCTGGTGAATTAATACATGCGACATGAACATATATATATATGTATATACATACATGTATATATTATATGCACAGTTATCATGTATGTGTATAAAGCTATATGTCATTATAAACAAGGATTAATAGGAAAAATTCAACACTATATAATATAGTACTGTATAATTCTCTATTAACTTAAAGAAAAAAAAAAAAAAAAACATATAAATAATGTAGCTCTTAAATTTTAATATATAGAACAGGAGTTCTATTTTCTATAAATAGGTATACGACAAGCTTCAGATATGATGCAGCTTCGAAAGGAATATAAAAAAATAATATTTTATTCCTAAAGGTCAACTTCATGTTGCTGAATTGTACTAAACACCAATTACGAAAGTTTTAAACAAATATATAAATATATATATACACATATATATTTATATAAGTAGATTATATAATAGGCTATGTGCTTGCATAATGTGTGTACACAATAATTCCGTGTTCTCCTGATGAACACAGGGGTAACCCCCCCTGGTTCCACGAGCCACAAGGTGTGTACCTCTCATTTGGTACGTGCGTCCTTTCTCACGCGCAGGTGTACATATATACATGTATACAAATATACGTAGGTCCTCTGCTACGCTACTATGGTCAGTTATCAATTATACAAATGATGCATTTCTTCTTGTACATATAAGATGGTAAAGTCCTTTTTGTTCTTTCCCTCGTCCATTTAGTAATATCCGTGGTATTTAAGTTTTTGGAGGATTTCCTAAAATTCAAAAAGGGTGAATGGAACATTAATTGTCGAATGGGTGGTCCACAGGGATGGATGGAAACGATTGCGGTAATATTTGTACACGCATTTGTATTATGTTCATATTTATGTGTACACACTATATACATTTATGATTTGCCGCGCGTGCTGTTCTTTCCTTTCTGCCTTATTACCTTTTTACCAACGACGTAGGATAAGTATAACATCACATTGAATAACATCAATCCAAGAAAAACGTTGAGGCTGTTGTTGCATGAGCATTCACCTAAAGCGCCTGGTTTCCCTATATAGTCTCCGAAGGTATCGTACAAGGTGGAAGCAACTCTTGGGTCGTAGCTTTGTGAAGGGTCACTCATTTTGAAGGATGGACAAGGGTATAATGTTAATTAAAAGGTTTTAAATTATATTAAAAAACGGGAACGTTCACACGTTAAGAGTTTGCTAATGTGCGAACTTTTGGCTTCACTGCAAGGGGGCGAAAAAGGGGGAACACAAAATAAAAAATGTGTAGGGTATATTATGTATGTAATGTACGTAGGCATGTACACTCATGATGCTAGGCTATCTGGATATAGGAAAAAAATTGCAGCGTCGCATATTGCTAGCATTTCGTAGGTTACAAAAGTTCACATGGTATTATTTATTCTTCACATATGCATTATTATTATACATATATATCATTCATGCAATAAAGGGGACAAAAGTCAAGGTTAACGTGTAAACAACCTTAAGTTTCTGTTAAAAATGAGTTTTAGAGTGGCATAAACATGAATATATATCAGATTAGCATATCACGAAAATGCTATTCATTTACACCTGTACCTGTAAAATTCACTAGGATCCTATATGTATATTTTTAGAAATTTTAAAACAATTAGAATTATAAAATTCTTATTGTTACCATGTTTTTATGACACAATTTTCTAAAAGAAAATGTTAAAAAAAAAAAAACAATGGATATAATAAAAAAGTTTAGTATTTATTTGAAAGTGTTGCAACAAGGTTTACATCAAAAGAATAAAAAATATTATTATGATATTTGCATATTTTTAGGCATATAATTTTTTCTAAATATTCTTTTTTTTTTTATTCTCATATTGTATAATAGCATTTTTACTTCTAGAATTTAAAGGAAAAAATACGCTTTTATTGAAGTAAAAAAATGTTAATTATTTGCCCGATTTTATATATATAACTAGAATGTGAGTTTTAAATGAATATAAATAAAATGTGTTATATTAAGGTATACATATAAAAAATATGCGCACTATGGATTTGTTTGAGCTCATTTTCTTGTTCTTACGCTAATTTGGGTATTTTTTTTTTATTGTATATTTTCTCCACCTTTGAAAAAATACTTGTAAACTTTTATTTAACATATAGCCTATTCTTTGTTTTGTTAAAGTGTGTTTTATTTTATTTATATTTTTTACTTTATTTATTTTTCGTAGTTGTATATTTTTATGCACTTGTTACTTTTTAAATGATGCAATAGTGATATATATTTTTTAATTGTTCTGCGGCGTACTTTTCTTATAATTAGAAAATAGGGAAATTACATATATTATTTATTTTGTTTTAATATAATTCATGCATATATTGAGTGAAAATTGTAAATAAAAAAATAAGTTTGCATTCCTATATTAGAAATAAATGAAAAATTTTATATGAACTTATGAGTTATTTCATAAATAAAATTTTACATTTTGCGGGATAATTTTTTTTAGTTTTCTTTTGGGTTTCCTAATTTTTCAATCAATTTTTTTGGGGTTTTCTAATATTTTTCAATCTTTTTTTTTTTTTTTTTTTTTTTTTTTGGGGGGTATGCCGAATCTATCCTTTCGTATTTTTTAGTTCAATTTTGGTTCAATTCTAGTAAATAATTTTTAGTTAAAGCTGTGTGTTTACGTTTTAGTAATTTTTTACTTGTTCTTTCTTGCTGCACTCAATTTTGCCTCTTAACTGTGCAGCGTAAAATTTACTTATAATGAAAAAATGTGCATGTCGCGGAAGAGGATTCCCGTTTTTTACTTACACAAAATGATCCAAAAAAAATACTACTCATTTTAGGGAATAAAAGAATGTAAATTCCGAAAGAAGGAAAAAACCCTAGCCTCCCCACACATTTCATAAAACATTCCTAACACATACAAACAAGAAAAGACATGGCAGGGAAAAAACAATGCGCTGGTAATTATTGCTATTTTATGTCTCATTTTATTTTATTATTATGAATATTTACTTTATATCGTCCTACAGTGTATAATTTTTTTTGTAAATATATGCAGAGTGAATTATCGTTGATTGGTACAAATTACGGCATTCGAAAAAATTACTGCGAAAAAAAGAGAAACTAGGTATTTTTTTGTTTATTAGAATCTTGCCATATAAAAAAGACAAAGTAGCACACAGGCAATTATTTTTTTCCCGTCTTTGCAGCCTCTTCCAAAGAAAATATACATTTATTAATATATTTGTTCATAGCTTAAAAGTTTGTGAGAATAATTTTCTACAAGGGTTATTTTTGCCTTTATCTGGTTTTAATAAGTGGGTAAAAATATAATACACTGTAATACACTATAACACACTATGATACAATATAGCACACTCTAATACAATATAACACACTATAACACAATATAACACACTATAATACAATATAATACACTATACTATAGTATTATATAATAATAATTATTAAATGTAAGAGACTATTTGATTCTATTGTAGAGTAGTTAAAGGATAAGATTAACTCCTTTTCTGAGTCAACGCCATTTAAGAAAAAGTACGACATGATAATGTACGAGTGGAAATTTATCTGATACACTATGTGAAAGTTGAATACAATAAGAATTTGGACCAGATAAAAAATTACACAGGGAATGAAAATTTAGAAATTATCATAGTCATGAATAAGGTTAAGGAAAAGCTAGCAACATTTAAAGGTCTGATACACAAGCTAGAGGTTCTATTTAATGTCATAAAATCGAAGTATGTAATTGTCATGTCAACGAAATCACTGATTGGGGAACTGAAGAGTGAGTTCAAAACAGAAGAAAACGGAGAGTACAATTTTGATGATCTCATAAGGTTAATGGAAGGAGTATGTAGCAAAATTAACACTGTGAATATAAGTGTCGAAACTGTAAGTAAGACATACAAGAACATTAAATATGTAGAAATACAACTATAAAAATTAAGCACTTCTATCCATAGGTACATGGACACAATAGATGCTTTAGTGGCTAGGAGATCAAATAACGATTATATTACAGGAGAAATGAAGACGAAAATGTTGCTTATCATGGAAAATATTAACAATTAAAAAAAAAAATAAGTACTTTCTCTGCAATAAAAAGTAAAGGAGAATATTGAGGAAATTGATGAATTAATTAGGTGAACACCATTGGATATGAACGAAATTATAGATAAAAAAAAAAGTGACACTTATAATAAAATAAAACTGATTATTAAAGATGTATATGAAGGCAATTTGAAGAATGTTCTGGAAGAAATGTCTCTAAATGTGGACAAAGTATAGAAATACTATCAACCACAGTAGTTCTACGGACGAACTATAGATGGTGTGATAAATAATATAAAAGGTTATTATGAAAACATGAAATTTATCAAATGTGATCGTATATCAGAATCATTGTAGCCTATAACGCATATGCTCAATGTTAATTCGGACGCCAAGGAGGACATCTTAAAAATCCAATTCGGAGATATCAATGAAAAATTAACCAACTCCTTAGGGGAACATAAGAATGCTTGCGACAAATTAAAAGTTAGCATAGAATAGTATACAGCGGGAAACGGGAAGATTGAAAAATACAGAACAGTTATACTAAAAGGGGAAAAAGTATTTTTTGATAAACATATGATAAGAATGATGATATGTTAGAAGTGAAAGATGCTTATGCAGATTTTCTCAAACATAACGACAATTTCCTCAACAACAGAAGTGAAGTGTTTGAAGAATTCTACAGAGCGACAGAGACCCTAATGTAGGCTAGGATCAGTCTTCTATCGTATGTTAATGTGCCGGACAAATATAACATTATCAATGGGGAAGCAAATAAAAAGTATAACGAGTTAATAAAAGAAATTGATGACAAAGATATCGATACGAAATTGCAGTAATGCGCACTAAACACATGACAAAAATATATCAATTTTTAATTGCGCACACTCGTGCTAATTTGGGGTAATGGTGAAAAATAAAAAGGTTGAATGTTCATGCTTAACTGTTGTGAGGTGTAGAATTATTTCTAATTAAAACTTTGTAATAAAAAATGTTCACACATTTTTTTTTTTTTTTTTTTTTTTTTTGAATTTACTATCTGCGCATTTATGACAAAATTAGCGTTTTTTCCCTTTTTAACTAGCAAAGGAGATTATTTGAACTTTTGCATAATTAACCATTTGCATAATAAAAATTGCACACAGAACAAATTGGAAGTGAATTATCCGTTTGGAGTGTCACAAACATACAGACATTTTTATATGTATATGTATGCATACATGCACATGCGTAACATTTGTCTAGGTGCCTTTGACGACTTGAACATTAAGCATTTTCACATTTCCTTTCACAGTTACTATTTGAATTCAAAAAAAGAATGAATCTGTGATTTCATCTGTTTTAAAAGAAACGGATTAAATAAAGTGCATTAATTAAAAACCTGCAACATCATGTTACCATTATATTATTTTGTGTATTCTATTGGAGCACATTTGAACAATATTTTGGTCGTAGATTTCTAATGACATGTTCTAAATTATCCCTCTACTGTTTGCTCTGTTTTTCTGGGTTTCTGAAAAATACACGAAACTCGTGATTGTTCTTATTTTTAAAGCATAGAAAAGCGATGAGTTACAAAAGGGAAATATTTGCAATGCTGTTTAATTGAGATTTAAAAAATAAATTAACTTTTGCTCCGTTTAGTTTCGTTTTGGCGTGTGATATATTCGTTTTAAACGAGCATAAGCTACTTAAATTATTATCCATAGCAGATTTACAAAGATGAGAAAAACAAAAAAAAAAAAAAAAAATGGAAAGAGCTTGGTTTATTATTGTAAACCCTATATTACTAAGGAAGGGAATTTATACAAATTAATTAGATAATCGGATAAACTAATATATAAAGGTTTTATAAACAAAAAATATAAAAATAGAAATAATTATGTTTATTTGCGGTACAGATTGAAAATGTATAAAAAGACATATTTTCAAAAGCAGAAAAGAGAAAAAATTTAATAATTTGGGGGAAACGCATTTTCTCAATATTAAAAGCATATTCTATATATAAACAATAAAAAAACGATTGAGTAACGGAATATATATATTTTATTACATGCACATATGCGAAAATACAGAAAAATTCTTTAAATAATAGCCTTTAATGTTTTATTAACATTAATATACTAGTTGCCAATTTAAGCATGGCTTTTTTATAATTTCCTGTTTTTCCATAAAGTTTAAGGAAAATATGTTTTCATTTTTCATTTACAAACAATTTTCCTTTTACTTCTTTTTATGACATTCATGTTTATGAGGAAATATGAATACATTTTAATAAGGAAAATAGGAAATTGCAAAATTTTAATTTTTTTTTTCTGGGAAAGCCCTGCTACTTGTGTTCATGATTAGTCGGTTAATTTATAACCCTAATCTTCAATAATAGTAGGAACAGGATATTACAAATTAACAGTACATGATAAGGTGATAATTCTTTTTTTCTTTTTTTTTTAATTATTTACAACTTTAATTGGATTGTATGTTATTAATATGCAGACGATTCTCTTCCGGAAAGTACATTTCGTCTCTCTGTAACCCATGAATTCCACTGCTTCCTTCTGATCCATGTGTTTATAAAGTTTTCCATCCAGTCGCAAAATAATTGACGTTTTTCATTTTTCCATTCATCCCATTTATCGGCTTTACTTTTTACAATTAACTCATCCTTTGATTGCACCCAACTATCCCATTCTGACTTTTCCCTTTCGATCCTGTTTTTCCATGTTAAATATTTTTTTCTTTTTTTTTTATGTAGCAACAGGGCCAAATTTCCATTTTGCGATTCTGCCCAATGTTCATATTCATCACTTTTCCATTGACTCAATTCCCAATTAAACTTCTTTAAGGATCTCCATTGGCACCAGTCATAGTTAACCCATTCACTCAATTTACTGTCATGATCGTTTATCCACTTAATCCATTCTTCTTGTATTAGTTTTTTTCCATCTGTTTTCATCCATGTTGTCCACTGAGATTCATTCCACGTTGGATATTTTTTGTAAAGATCAGTGCCATATTCCTTATCCAAGTTGTGGTTGTAATTCATCCATTTAGTTTCCATTTCTTTTGTCCATTTTTTAAATTCTCCTTCTGTTTGCTTCATCCAATCGGTTGTTTTGTTTTGCAGATCTAAAAAGAAAAAATGCCACTGTTCATCTATCTGCTGCAACCATTTATTCCATTCATTAACTTTCCATTCTTCTGTTTGTACGGTTTTATTTGAGTTATCAGCATTTGCACCTTTTTCACTGTTTTCTTTATCTTTTGAAATTATATTTTTAAGGTTTAGTTTTTTTTTCATTTTATCTTGTTGTATTCCGGCATTCGCTTCCTGTGTCACATTCGTTGGTTCTTCATTTGTCTTGTCCTGTGCTTGTTCGTTTTTTGGGGGGTTCTCTTGTCCCGATGTTTCACGTTTATGAACCGCTCTGGTATCGCGCTTTGCTACTCCGCTGGTTACATGTTTCGATGGTCCAATGTTTTGACGTTTAGGAACCGCGGCCGAATGGCGCTTTGCTACTGCGTTGGCATCAGTTTTTTTTCCTCGCCTGGTTGCACGTTTCGATGGTACACCCGTTGCACGTTTTAATTGTTCACCTGTTTCTGACTTTGATTGTCCTTTTGTGTCAGGTTCTAGTGTAATATTTTCAGTGCTTTCCATTTCTTCATTTGTGTTGCTATCTTTTTCAGTTTTTTTTTCTATTACATTTTCCTTTATGTCACTATCGGTGGTTGCTTCTTCATCGGCATCTTCGGAATTTTTCAAAGATTCTTCATCAGTTGTGTCTTTGATCATATCTTCGTCACCTTCTTTTGTGAAGCTGTATGGTGGCTTGTTCTGCGCGAGTTCCCAATAAAACTTATAAAGGTTGCTGTTTGCTTCTGCAAATTTCATGCCACTGTTAAATTCTGTCATGAATCTATCACCTAATCCTTTTTGCATAGAATCCTGTTCGTTTCCATCATGGTCTTCTTCGTCTTCCTTATTATCCTGGTCATCACCTTGTTCTAGTTGTCGTTGTCTTTCCTGTTCTTCTTGTTCTAGTTGTCGTTGTCTTTCCTCTTCTTCTTGTTCCAGTTGTCGTTGTCTTTCCTGTTCTTCTTGTTCTAGTTGTCGTTGTCGTTCCTGTTCTTCTTGTTCTAGTTGTCGTTGTC
>NW_012192608.1:47614-49590 GCF_000956335.1 Plasmodium fragile | reverse complement strand
TTCCTGTTCTTGTTGTTCTAGTGTTTGCTCCTGTTGTTCTTCTTCTTGTTCTAGTTGTTCTAATGGTTGTTCCTGTTCTTCTTGTTGTTCTAATGCTTGTTCCTGTTCTTGTTGCTCTAGTGTTTGTTCCTGTTCTTGTTGTTCTAGTATTTGTTCTAGTAGTTGTTCTAGTGTTTGTTCCTGTTCCTGTTCTTCTTGTTGCTCTAGTGTTTGTTCTTGTTGCTCTAGTGTTTGTTCTTGTTGTTCTAGTGGTTGTTCCTGTTGTTCCCTGTTATCCTCGTCATGATGGGTTTCTAGCACATTCTTGTAATCCGCGTCATTATGGTATTCGTTGTCATAATGTTCATTATCATAATATGAATTCATTAAATTATCCTGTGTTGGATATCCCTGAATATATTTGACGTCTTCATTGGTACTTGTTAATTTTTTAACTATTACTCCTAGAATTGTATTAAGCTCATTCAATACGTACATCTTAAACATGTTCAGGGGTCCTGACACTTTGTTCATAAGTTCTCCCATCGCTCCTTTTCTATTATTGAAGTCATACTTCATAAGCATAAAAAGTTCTTGTGCATTTTGAACCACTGACTGAAAATGGTTTAAAAAAAAGAAAAAAAAAGAAAAAGAAATGCGCTTTTTAGATCAATTGAGACAGACAAAATGAATCAAAGTATGCCCACGTGTATGTGCTGCATATGTAGACGCGTGCTTATGCACACAAACATTTTCCGTGCACCTTTTCAACTTACTCGATAATAAATATTTAGTAGAATCCTAATGGACAGAAGAAACAGGGTGATATAAAAAAAAGCAGCAAAAATATTCTCCTGTGAAATTGCATCTAAATTGTTATCTCTAACTAGCCCTAACGACACAGGGAAAATATCTGCACTATATTTTTGTACATCTTGAAGCTTCTCCATATTTCTGTGTATTTTCTTTAGTCGGAAGAGGAAGCATTCCTTAACAAAATTAATTCGCACTATGTTTCGACGCAATATGCAATCCTCTTTGCATATATTTTTATACTGCGTGTATCTAACTTTATTGGTGCGACGAAAAATTATAAAGTGCACTTTTCTCTAATATGTTGCAGAAAAATGACAACACAAATACCGCAAATTATAATAACTATCAAATGACTTGATAATGCATATTTTATTTAACCTTATGTTACATTGCCAAATGAAAACTGCACAACACGTATGGTGTAAATGAATAATTTAAGGTAAATTATTCATTCTGTTTTGCAGTTGTTTGCATGAAAAATAAACCATGAAAAATAAATAAAAGGAAAAAAAAAAAAATTAAAAAACCATAAAATAAACACTTTTGTGTATCAAAACATTGTTAGGGCACGATTTATTATTTTTGTATAGTTGTAAAATTTTAATGATATCAATACACTGTTGTTTGGGTTAAAACAAATTATGCTCCCCCTTTCACACTAATGGAAATTTTATAAATCTATTGGGGAAGAGAAAGCAACATCGGGATCAAAAGTGATTAAATTATTTACATAAACAAATATATGCATATATATATATATACATTCACATATAAGAACACGTATAATCTTAATTGTATCTGTACTGTTAATTATAATGCATAGGAAATTCCCGTTTTCCTAAAAGTTTTTATGAATTCACAAATATTCTTACAAATATTTCTAGGCAGAAATGATGCATTTTCCCGCATTCCAGGTGAACATTTTCCCCACCCCTAAAAATATATTGTTTGGATAATTTCTCGGGAAAAAGCAATCCACAACCCTTCATATATATAGAGAATAATCTTCCTCATGGCAAAAAGTGCTCTGAAAGAAGAATTATATAAAAAATAATTATATATTAAGATAAATTAATGTAAATGCATTTACTAAAAAATAATCATGCAACAAAAAAGAAAAAAAATAAAGATATAAATTGAGCTAAAAAAAAAAAAAAAAAAAAAAAAAAAAAAAAAAAAAA
>NW_012192608.1:4640-45108 GCF_000956335.1 Plasmodium fragile | reverse complement strand
AAAAAAAAAAAAAAAAAAAAAAAAAAAAAAAAAAAAAAAAAAAACCCTAGGGAATAGCGTGTTATATATAATATAGGGGAATATAAAGTAAGGTGCAGCACATATATAACATTTCATATATTTATATGTTTTTCTCATAAGCGCAAAAGTACTTATATAAACTTAATAAATCACAGTGCTTTCCTTATCTTTTTAAAATTCTTATCATTTTAAAATATTTACAAAATAATTTGGCATTGGCTTATATTAATTGATGTATTTATCATTTAGTTCTTTAGTTATTTACATGTAAGTTCTTTACTTTTTTTTCTCTTTAATTTTATTAAATGTACAATTGTCCCTTCTTTTACAGGTATTCAAAAAACTGGGTTCTATTTTTAGTGTATATAAATAATGAAGACTTGATAAGGAAATTATTTCAAATAAAAGTAAATATAGCATTTAAACGATTTTTTTTTTTTTTTTTTTTTCTGTTCTTTCGCTTCATCTTCTTCTTCCCTAGTACTTAAGACGTTATTGCTATATAATAATTTCAGGGAATGAAAAGAAAGGTTATAGACATATTTTAGTTATGCACATTTCTTTGTATCATTATGAAGATATCATTTTTTACACCATTGTGTATTATTAAACGCATGATAAATATTCTTTTCATTTATGAAATTAATAATAAAAATGGATGTTACATTTTATAAGCCTATTTCTGTGCGTAAATAAACATACGAATTTGTATCGAATGAAATCACTAAGCGCGAATACATCTTGTGGACATAATTCCATATGGTGCCAAGAATACATGAAACGTAGGAATGTATTAATTGCATAGTAGGAGATAGTTTTTAAAAGGGCAAAAAATAATTTCGAAATTGGACGAAGCAAATAAGAGGGAGGAAAATGTTTCATCTGAATAGAATAATAATTAAACCTAATTGGGAACAATAACAGAATATACATAACCTAAAAAACCGTTAATGGAATGATTAAATATGGCAGACATTTATTATTAGGCCAAGTAATAAATGCGCGGATAAAATATAATGGATATATATTATTATTCTGTACTTTTTGAGTAGTTGTATCGTAAATTGTATAATTAATTATGGGTTTTTGCTTTTAAATGAAATTCACACCACCAACAGGGCTTAACATTATGTTTTTCGTTGATCAGGCTTCTTATTTTCCTTTATTATATTTATACTCCATTACATTCCACTTTGTTGCGAGGCACAGGAAATAAAGGTGAACACTTATAATTTCCATACCTCTTTTAAAACCGTTATGGCAACATCGTTGTGAAATATGATCTTTATATGTACAGGTAAAATTCAAATGTTTAATGTTAAGAACAATAGAGCATTTGTTCCCTATTTTATTTGTATTAAATAAAATGAGCGATAAAAAAAAAATAAAATAAAATAAATATTAAGAGAAATACAATTTTCCTATTATCAAAAAAATTTCATGTAAAACAAATTTATCCGTAACAGAAACTATGCAACACAAGTACATGTAAGTAGGTGGCTAAATAACGAAGCGTTATACGTACACATGCGTTCCAACCTTTTAATACAAAAAACTCATTTTCAGGATATATTTTATAAAACAAATTTATCCTTTTCCATTAGCTACTGGAGGTTCCCCTATCCTTTTGTATAAAAAATGTTTGTAAATGCGACAAAGGTGTAAATGTTACATGAATTTCATCGTCCCATAAAATAACTCTACACCAATGAATATTATATAATGCATTCCAATTAGCGTTATTTCCATTCATGTTTTTATACTTTGGTGATTTTTTAAGTATGGATAAATATGTTATTCGACGGTAAAAAAAATAAAATAAATAACATAATAGAAACGTTTTCATTTAATATAATCATTTTGTTGGTAACAAATTATGCACCGCAAGCTGTTTCATTTTTTTTCTCTTCAATCCAGACCTTCCACTTTTTTCCTGCTACCAATTTGCACATATATGATTCCCTCCACTCGTTAAACAAGACTTCTCTACCATCTTTCCATTTCTTCCATTGCTTGCACTCACTGTTTTCATAGAATTCATATTTTTCGGCAACCCATTTTTTCCATTGCTCTTTCTCATTGCATAATCTGTTATTCCATTTATTCCAGTTACTTTGTGCCCTTTCATATAATGGTTCTGGTAGGGTTAAATCTTTATATTTTTGCCAGTAATCAAATTCTTTACGTCTCCAATCTTTTAATAACCATGTGAGGATTTTTTCGTTCTTCCATTCTTCCCATTTTTTTATAATCCAAGCATTATAATGAGCATAACTTCCATCAATCCATTTATGGTAATGCATTTCCATAATTTTTTCCCCTTCATCTTTCATCCAGGTTTCCCATTGATTTTCATCCCAATCTTGTGCATTCTTTAAAATATCCGATTTAAATTCTGTGTCCATATTTTCGTTATAATGTGCCCATCTGTCTTCCATAGACTCTAGCCATTTCTGCCATTCTTTTTCTTTTGCATCAAACCATGTCTTTTTTCCATTCTCGAGACCCGCATTGAAATAATTCCAGTCTGTTTGCAGTTTCATAAACCAGTTATTCCATGCATATTTTTTCAATTCTTCTGATTTCTCAATTAGTCCTTGTTCAAGGGCGATTTCTTTGTATAATTCTCTATTCTGCGGCGTTTCTGGTATTTCCTCATGTTTTTTCTACAAAGTGATAAGCACAGTTTTTTATAAAGTATATATTTATGTAACAGTTGGGATGCAACCACCGCACCTTTTTTCTTTAGCATGTAAAATATGAATAACCATATACACGCACTTCATATTTACACGGATTACACAAGAAGAGCAGAAGATTCTACATTTTTTCCTACAGTTTGTCATTTTTCGCTTTAATTTTTTCATGTTTTGCTTTTTGATATATTATTTTTTTTTTCTCTTACCTGTGGGAGACGCTTTACGAACAGAAGAACAGCTGCCAGGGTGAATAAGATGAAATATATATACGGAGCAATGGAACGCGCGTCAATATTTGACAGTATGCTTTCCTTATTTATAGTTAATGCATTTCTAAGCCGTTGTTGAATAGGGCTTATAATATTTGAGTATGAACTTCTAACCAGTTCCATGCTGCTGAAAATTTAATTAAAAAAAAAACAAAAAAAAAAGAGCAATAAATACAGGGGAACGAAACCAAATAAAATAAAGGAATGGGCGCATAAAGGAATATAAACGAATAAAGGAATGGGCAAAAAAGTATAACAAATTGAGGAAGGGTTATCCAATTAAATAGCTACATTGTTATTTGTGGAACTATTACGAGTCTTCCGCATTTTATAAAAAATATTTTCTTATTGAAGCACTAAGACTAACTCTGGATTAGAAAAACGGGCTGTAAAATTCACATATGTTCCTAAGTGAAAATATGACGTGGCGCAAAAAAGGAACCATTAAATATTTATATATATATGCATATATCTATATGTTGGAAAACTGGTATCGAAAAATTAAACGACGCAAACGGGGACGATAAAAACCATGGACGCCCTCAATTAATGAAACGATTTCGCCTTTATAAGAGTAATTTTCTGAATATTTTAATTTAAGAGAGTGGTATAGGGATCACAAGTTGCACTTGCTATTATTTATTTAAACTCGTACAGGAACATAATTCTTTTTCACAATAATTTAGCGCCCTTTTTTCTGGAAAAGAATTCACTTGCGAAAAAGGGGAACAATAACTTTGTAAAACAAGTATATAATAACTTTTTTATTAATTTCCATGAACGGTAGTAATATATATAATATATTCATGAGATACAATTACTACATGCGTGGTCGCTATATATGAAAATAATGCCATTTATATGTAGTATTATTTTGCTTAGATTCCATACTAAGGTTTAGTACAGTTTCTGATCCATGTAAAGTAGCTACATATAATAATATATTTCTGTTAACACATATTAAGACAACTGCGACGCTTTTTACATTACCAGAAAAATATTTGTGTTTGTTCTTAAAATTGTATTTACTTTGAGACATGCGTTTTATATGTGAAAATTTTATTTTTAATTCCATCTAAAAAGGAGTAAGCTGTAAATTATAAAATGCGCACATGGAAGGAAAAAATATATCACATGTGGTTTATGTTTCCATACATATGAAACAAAATGGATCATAAAAATATGTGGATAAAGCTGTATATAAATGAATCCGAACAAAGTGTATCAGATTTATATGCTTGAAGTAAAAGCTATTTTGTCATTATATATAGAATGTTATCACTCTGTATTATTTGGTTGCTACCATATTTGTGATTCATTTTGAATATCACTTTTTTTTTTTTAGATCTGTTTAAGAATTTTTTGCAACTTTGTAGGATTTTTCCATCGCATTACTAGTCTTCTTTATTTTTGTACTCTTTATTTTTTTTTTTTTTTGCTTTTTTAGAACTGTTCTGATCATTTTCTAAAAAAATAAAAATGAACATTATTTTATGCTCCTAATTTCTGAAGCATATTTAGAATAAATATTGGTTTCTTGTATTTTTTAAAAGGAGGTTAAGGAATCTTATGTGAATGATTTTGATCAAGAGAAGGGGTAAATTATTTATCATAATTCTTTATAAAGTACACCTTAAGGAAAAATGAAATTCGTTCTTTTTTATAGTCCACAGTTTGTAAACAAAATCAAGTTATTCATCAAATTCTAATAAATATGTTTCTCAAATGGTACAACAGAGGATTTTTTTTATATAATATATATCTAATATAGCGCTATTCTTCAGCTATTTTGATTAGAATCATTTGTGTAAACTCTAATATAAGATATTGATAAAGTCGTGATGGAAAAGAAAAGAGAAACAAGAACGAGAAATTTAGTACAATTTTAACCGCTTAAAACGCTAAAAAAAATAAAATAAAAAAAAAAATCATACCATCCCCATCAATGTACTCATTATTATGTTGGTTTAAATGTAAATGTTGAAGGAAAATTGTATAAGGCTCTCAAAAAAATATCTATCCGTTTAAAAAAAAGACAAAGTGCCTAACATTGCATCTGTAGTAATTCCATATCGAAACAGGCAATACTTTCGTTATGGTAGAAGAAGAAACGAAGGGATTTAAAGGCCTAAAAATTTAATTCGGGACTTGTACATTTATAGAAATATATTAAAACTGATTTGTCAGTTATAAATGTGTGCAGTGTACAACAGGGGATCATAATACACTCCTTAGTAACAGCTTCCTTTATTAAATCTTAATAAGAACTTAATTATATTTCATTTAACAAAGACAATAATTAAACATAATTCATAAATTAATCATATTTCTAAATAAAGGCTATGCAACAATAACAATATACACCTACTTTTTAACAGAACGGTAGATGTTTACTGTCCTGTAAATATTTCATTAGAACTCTGCACAAATGATCTAATCTCATAAAGAGTTCTTACGAATTACTACAAATATACAAATATACAAAAAACAACAAAAAAAAAAAAAATAATAAATAAATAAATATATATATATATAATATATATAAACAGAAGAATAAGAATAAGAATGAAGTGATGAAACGGAAAGAGCTTCAAAAAGCACAATTTTTTAAAGATATTATACAAAGTTAGAAATGTAAATGAAAACTTTCAAATATAAAAGGACTCGAATATAGACAGGGCGTATATATAACAGCCTATGATCTGCTGTCGATGTTACTGTTTCTGTTACCGTTGTTGTTGCAGTTTGTTGTGCTTCTCTTTGCGCTTTGGCAGCTCCGCTGCCTATTGCAGTAATGGTAGTCAACGCCTTGTTACTCCTAAAGGTAAAATAAGGATCCAGCAATTTATGATGCAAGAGTATCAAACAAACACCATGAAGAGGCATATACAAGAATGTCCTTGTTATTCTTGGATTTTGTGTAGAAATTTCGAAGGAGTGTTTAAATTATCTAATGTAGTTTGAATTCGTAAGTACTTCAATTTTTGCGTTCTGTACTGAGCTCCATTAATTTCTGCTCGTCATAAACTCCGTATATTTTATTTATACGTTTGCACTTCTTATATTTGTACCATACATATGCAATGGTTGCACTGAGTATCATAGATGTTATGACAACACCAGATATTACATTTAACAAAGCGAACAAAATCAAAAAGACAGAAACTGATATAATTGGGGAAATAATGAATAATTTATCCTTAAGCATGTGTCTTAATCCTTTATTTTTTTTTTGTTCGAGATGCTGGCCATCATATGCACAACTAGTACCTGTAATTATACTTAATATTTCAGTTTCATAAATTGCATCTGATTTTTTTATGAATTTAATAAAATTTTCTAATATGGATTCGGGGGCACTTTTGTTTAATTTTTTTTTTTGCAATATGCATTTTATTTCATGTTCTTCCATTGGTCCGCCACAATCAAAACGTGGCAGGTGGGTGTTCACAGTAATATCAAAGGTGTTAAAATTACACGGGGTGTGGTGACCTTCTGTATTCCGTTGATAATGATGAGCTTGTCTATCAAAATTATCGGATACATATTCAGACACATGAGGACGTGATATACAGTCTGATCGACTACAAGAAGGGTGTCCCATATTCATGTAATGACCTCCACATGATAAGTAATCTCTTGTTCCTGAATGTTGATCATACATTAATGACTCGACAGCAAACTCAAGGTCACTCTGATTTTTGTAATGACCATCGTCATCCGACCTTCGTCTGCCATAATCATCATAATGTTTACCACCTCTCGTTCCAGGTCCTCTTGCATAATACGCATTATTCCTATATGAATGGCGAGGTATGCTTGGATAACCTTCTTCATGCATTATTGCATTAAATCGTTTATGAATATTGCCATCGTGTATCATAGAATTAAAGCCACTCTTTAAATTATCTTCAGATGATAATGCGTGAAAACGACTTTCAAAGTGAGCATCCTGTACAGAACTATTCGTTCTTCTTGACATATTAGGAAGTTGATAATCTTGGTGGTCACCGCCAATTCTAGATCTCCTAGGTGCCTCATCTGTTCTTGGATATATTATGCATTGGCTCAATAATCTGTTGTTGCATTTATGACATGATGCATTATATAAGGACTTTGATGCCTAAAAATTAGAAGAATAACAGAAAGAAATGTGTTAGGTGCGTTTACTACATATGTATTTATGTACTCATATGGAGGTAACGAATGTGTGTGTATGCATTGCATTTACTTCTACATTTTAATATATTTTTCATTTGAAAAATAAAAGATTAGAAGGTTCAAAATGCAAGTGTAAACATTCATTTATGTTAATTATTATATCCTACGTTACACACATATTGCGACGACCATGCTAAGAGAAAATAAGTCAAAATTTTCATACAGGAAATCATATTCCTGCTTCCTGTCATTTTTAATTTCTTGGGAAATTACGAATTCCCTTTTGTAATAATAACATAAGAATGCTAAGGTGTTATACAAACAATTAATTAAATAGGATTATATATAATGCTAAATTTCATTTTGTACTCTATTATAATTATAAGAAGCGTTTTTAAAAGAGCTTTAGTTTGTTTGTTTTTTTTTTTGTTATACATTAAATTTTAAATCTGAAACTTAGGTGTTTTTTTGTTATCTATTTGTTATTCTACAACGGTTTTAGGGATGTAGAATGCACTAGTTGTATAATTTTAAGAATAGAATTATTAATTTATATCTGTTGCTACCGTTCACATTTCAGAATACATTTATAAAAATATAAAATTTCAGCTTGTATGATTATGTGTAACTTTTAGCAAAATTTAATATATTTAAAAAGGACGGTAAGGAATCATTATTTCAACTAATATATTGGTTGTAACAAAAGTCAAGAATTCATTTTCCGAAATAATTTAATTATAGAAATGTGAAAAATATGAGAGAAACATTTTAGTAAAAAATTCTTAGTTGCTCGAAAATAATGTACATTATTTTATATATTTATATATATGTTGAATATATATATAATTCCTACAGTAAGCTTATATGTATACCTTTGTGTGAAACAATGAAATAAAAAGAACAAAGCTCCTGTAGTTTATGTGTAAGTAAAAATTATATCATTAGATAAACAAAACTACCTTTTATAATATATTGCCTTCGAGGGACAAAACAAAGTACTGTGTAGAACTTTTTAAAGTTATTATAAACAGGGAAATGTGCAAAGTAGTAATTTTAAAATTGAATTATTGTGAAAAAGAATAAAAGCCCATTTATATATTGTTAATGAAATATATTACAAGTTGCGTGTAATTATGGGTAATAGATGTAACATTATTAAATTGTCATATTAGTGGGGGAAGTGCTTATGAAGTTTGACTAAATCCATGGGGACTTGTAAAATTTATAACATAGAAAAATTATTGAATATATTTTTTCATTAAATACAGTTTTTGCTCTGTGTGTTCTATTTTTAGAAGAATGATTAATTTATTTTTTTTGTTAAATTATACAATTCTATGAAATATTCATTCACAGAGTATACACAAAGAAAAAAAAGGAAAAATAAAAGGAAAATAAGAATTTAAATTGTTCTTATGTGAAAAATTACGCTAGTACAATTATGTTAAATAGTTAAAAAAAAAGAAAAAAAAGATTAGTTACACACATCTGCGTTGACCGCAGTGTGCATATTTATCAAACCGTGTAAGTAAGCCTATCTAATTGGGGGACACAATTTCACGTAATATATATAGGTACCATTATACATATGCCAATGGGGGGAAAAATAATAGTTATGTTAATATATTTGATAAATAAATTTTAGCCATGTAAATGGAGTTCTATTTATTTATTACACATCCTTTTCAATGTACTTAAGGAATCATATTGGCAGATTTTCGCTCATTCTTATTTAAAATGAGAAAGAGAATAAAAGTTGAACATGTATATATATGTGTAGGTATTTCCTATATACTTGGACTTTTACTTATATTTGTAGATTTTTTCTTAAATAATCCCTTATATATATTTTTTTCTTTTTTTTTTTTTTATCCCAATTATATTGCATACAATTAGCAGACGTACCAGTTTTAAGGACTTGTTTTTTTAGTAACACATAAGAATTTCTTATGTTGTAACTAGCATAGTGCACAATAATCGAGTGTCTATAAACTTTATATGGGAATTAGCTGTATAAAAATATGTAAACCTATTTTTTAGATTATTATGCTGTACGAATTAAAGGAAAAAATAAAAAGGTACTTTTTGTATCTTCCACAATAATATTCAGCGTGTAATACACTTAGGTGATAATATTTACTTTTTTTCTTTAAACAATTGTGACAAAAAAAAAAAAAAAAAAAGAAGAGTACCAAATTAAATTAAATCCGTAACATATTTGTCGCGAAGTGGAACATGTAAATTAACTAATTGAAAGATAAGGGTCTTCATCGAAACTGCAAAACAGTCATAAAAAAAAAAGAGAGAAGGAAAGCCTTTTTTATATAAAAAGTAATTAAAATTAATAGACTTATTAATCTGAAGGTAGAGGGTGAATACTTTTACGTGAAAGTGTGTATTTTTTCTTATTAATATTATGTTTTTTTTTTGTTTACAGTTATTAATTGGTAAGCATTTAATTGATTAGGAACATATGTGGTGAGAAAATTTCATATAATAAACATAAGTGTAATCACTTGTGTTTTAAGGATTTTTTTATTATGCAATATATGAGCTACCTGCTATGCAATCATATGTACCATTTGAAAGAACAACGTGTTGCATTTATTTCTAAACTCCTGTACTTATATGAACGATGCAGAACCATTTGTTTAGCCATAGTGTAACATATTCCGCAGGAACTTTATTGTAAGGCACTGACGTGTTAAGCCTGTTTACCAGTAACCTCATGCGTAACTGTTGGATTAGCTTTCCTAGGTCAAATGTAAAAACATCATAAGGACGCATTGCTATATTAAATGTGTACAGAATCGTAAGGCTATAATGATCTAATATTTTATTTTAGGAAGAAATGATAAACGCATGAAATATCCTTAAATCAGTGGGTTACATATTAATTAAATTATTTCTGCCTATATTGTACTCGCGTGATATACAGATAGATTAAGGATAATTTGTTACACCATTTTAAAGGATGTGCAGTTTGTTTATGTTTATTTATTGATGCCTCAGCTAATACATATTTTTTTAGTTTTTTCGTGAATCTGAAAAAGTAGGACCATTTTGGGGGCTCATACAAATAGTAGTTATTTTGTACCTCTTTATATTTCTATAAGGGTTCTATAGAAACGTGAAGACTAATTTGGACATTACAACCTAATATTAAAAATACTTTTATATTTAAAACATTTGTCTTCATGCGCAGGAGAATATTATTAGCCGAGTGTTTTTTTTTTTCCAATTCACTTATTATATATGCATAAATATATGTATATGAATTTTACTGATTAATAATTGTTTTGATTGAAGAGAACACCCATAATTTTTTGCGCTTATTGATGGAAAATGCAGACACAGCTAAATTATATTCAATTTCGATATCTTCTTGTGGAAGGTTAAAAATTAATTAGACTAAACAAATATGATCTAACTAAAACATATAGTTTTGGAACAAAATGTACTGTTCATATAAATTTTATGGCGGTGGAAACGTTTAGAAATAAATGCATCATAAGGTATTGGAGGAGTTACAGTTATTACGAATGAGGAAAGTTAATGTTTTTCCTTTCCTGATTTTATAACCCTTTATATATTCATAATGACAGTGAAATATGGGAAGGCACGTTCACCTAAGTTATGAATTAAATTGTAGAAGCGTTTTTAGGGAACAATGAAAAAGGAGTTTATAAATATGCTATAGGGATACATAATGTGTAAATGGTTTGTTATTATCAGTTAGGTATTCATTTATGTAATAAGGAAACGGAACTGTTTGTATAATGGACGTTTACGAAACGGGTGCATGATTTGTTCTTAGAACATTATAACTATAAGCAGAAACGTTTTTCCTTTTTTTTTTTTTTTTATAGAAGTAGAGTTATCTTTATATGGGACGCAAAGTATTAGTATCTATAAAGGAATTTATTTGTAAGCGAAAACACACTCACTGTTAGACAAAGCTTGTATTCATTTTTTCTGTTCTTTGAATGATGTAAGCATGAAGTAACAATATTTCGTTTTATTTCTACTTCTTATATAAGCGTTATTCCCTCCCTTTTTTCTATATAACTATAAACAAGTGCATAATTTCACAATGTTCGCCGTTTTGCTAGAACAATTTTTACGTAGTAGAACCCAAATGCAAATATGTGGTATAAATATTGAATTATATAGAGTCTGCTAACATATTAGGGAGTTATCTGCATTTGGTGTATTCGTATATAGTGCTAACCAACTAGCTTTAAAATGCTTCTAAAAACATTTATCATTGTGGAATAGTAATATTTAGTGTAATATTTTCGTTAAAATATTTAGTTTGGGGTAACCTATTAGAAGAAACATTGTAAATATATTTTTAGATGCTGGAATATTTTAATACATTAATTATACTTTCTGCTTATTACTATTTTTATGGTTAAATTGAAATGTTTAACAATTACGCAAAAACTGTAAAACAGGAATGAATGATTGATGTGATAACTTGTTTTTTAAGTATATATATTTTTTTTCTTCTTTTCGATTTTGCATTTCTCTGGCATTTTTTTTTTTGTTTTTTACCTAAAAATCTTTGAGTTATATTTTGTTATAAGAAGAAAATAAGAAGCTTTATTTGTTATTTATTTGCATAAAAACTGTGCACAGATAAATGTTAGTTGTGGCTTTCAAAATTACGTCCATAATATTATTTAATTCTTTTGTTAAGTTAAAATATCCCATATGTTTTTTAACCTGAGCGCTCTATGCAAATAAATATATATATATAACATAATAGCATGTATAATAAAAGATAGTTATAAAATGATTTTATGGCCGCCGTAAATTTCTATGAGATTGGGTGGTGCGCAATAAAAAACATATGCTTATTCTATAGCCATAAACGGGTTAAAACTATTAGCTGCTCGTACAATATTATTTTTATATACGTGATACTGTAATTATGTTTTATTAAATAAAGTAGGACGCAAGTGGCGGTAAAACGTGAAAGCTAGTGAACGAATAATGATAAATAATGCATTTATTAAAATTTAAAATTAATCCTTTGCATATGTAGCCACAATCATTTAAGGCAAAACCAATGGTGATTTTTTAAATTTCTTGCAGGATTGCGGTTATTGTTTTTCTAGGTTTATTCTATTTTTTTTTTTTTTTTTTTCTCTTTTCTTTTTTCTTTCATTATATTAATTTTAATTTCAACATTTTTGAAGGCAAAATTCATTGTATTTTTTCTTTATTTAAGGTTCCCAAAATTGTAAGAACAAGGAATTTTGTAATTATTATTATTGTCTGTTAAAATATTAATATGTTTTAGAGAGTTACATATTTCTATATATAATTGAAAGAATTATACCATATTGTTATTAAATCAGTTTATGTTCTTTCATTCCTGTCTGCATCATTCCCATTTGTTCAACACTTCTGCATACGCGGTATTATAATAAAGCAGAACATGTTATAAAAGGAGTCATAATTCTACTACGTGTATTTATATTTATTTATTCATGTGCTTATTTATATCTTTTTATTTAAAACACGGAGTATATCTGTTGAATTAATATAAAGGAAAGTGTGAGTAGACAACTTGTACTACTCAGAAAATGGAAACCCCCCAAAATTGCCCAAGGAGCAGAAAAATGACGGTGTCTAATTTTTTCGTTAAAATTTTTGTTTTTACTTTATTAATTTGGACGCTATGTGGTTCCAATAGAGACGTAAGATGATTGAAATACGTGATATCTTCAATTTCGTGTTCTTTCATGTCTTTTGAGTAATATTAACACATGTCCATGATAAGCATATTTATCCGCAGTCGTAAGCTTATGCACGCGAATATGAAAATGTACATATATATATGTATGTGTGTATTTTTATATTTGTTTAGAATATCGGTGAAGGCTATTCTTATGAGAGTAAGCACGGAAAAGCGTTACATGTGGGACATGGACGAATATTAACTGAAGTTGCAGGCAGTGGAATACATTTCGATTACCACAATAAAAGCGTAAATTTGTCGAATAGTGTGGACAACGGAAAAACTGGAATTGGTAATGAAGCATCCTCTGGAAGTACGTATCAACCGATGGATGAACAAGTTGCAGAAGGTGCGAAACATCTTAGAAGCACAATAAATAATGTTAATGACACTAAAAGTAAATCTAACAAAACAAAAAGAGATGATATGCCGTTGACTCCTTTATTTTTTGCGAAATTGTTATTGAACGAACCAGAAAAGGGACTTGATATAATAATGCTTTATGCAGGAGGATTTCTAAAATATGGCCGTAATCGTTGTTGTTAAATGCAATATATATAATGTATAGTCACCAACCGAATGTCATTCTGTGAGAGTGATAACGTGGATTGAGTGTGGAATAAAAATAACTTTATACGTTATTATGTTCTGCAGGAGTGTCTTATTATTGTAAAGGCTTAAATGTAATATGCACACCCGGCTTCGTGTTATAAAGTTATACGTAACATGAATATTATTAATACTTTCTAGATGTTTTTGTTATTCTTTTTGGGTTATTTTTATCTATGCATATAGTTGCAATGTTTAAATTATTTGTATGTAATGATTTGTACAATTTTGAATGTGTTTTTTTTTTTTTTTTTTTTTGTTTTTCTCTTATTTCGTTCATGTGTAGATATGAATGCATATTTAGGTGCACATATGCCGGGATACGCATAAATATATATAATGAATTATTCGTATTATATATTATAGATTTGTACACACGAATTATTTAACTACCTGTTTGCTGGTTTTGCGTAGACTCTTTTGTTTTAACATGGAATAGTAAAAATGGAAGAGAAATTCGGCGCGCAGTTTTGAATCATTTGATGCTTCTTTAATGTACGTTTTATTAAAATTAATTTCGTTGTATAAGTCAATTAGAAAAGAGGTGATCCGTACATCTTGCGTGTGACCCCTTATTTATTTTAACGAAATGATCACTCATGAGCTACGTTATAAAGGAGTGGATAATATACAACCGAATTTTAGTGAACTTATTGTAGCACTTTTTTTGCAGTCGCAAAATATGTATTTCGTGGTGTAACAACAAAATACTGTATGGCGCGGGCATTATACACATGTGCTTTTTTATTCTACTCGTGTTTCATAGACCTCATTTTTTAATGTGAAGAATTTTAAATACTATTAACACAATTGGAAAACTTGCGGATGTGTTATTATGAGGTGCTAATCCGTTTTCATTTAAAAAAAAAAAAAACAGTCACAAAATACAGCGTATAATACCATGATTTTTAGTAGCATTGGGACTAGAAGGTGACTGAATTCAGGAGGTTTGTACACATTGAAGGGGTTTATGAAAATATTTTTTCTCTTGAAAAATGAGCTATATTTTAGGTATATATTACATGTATACATTGTTGTAGTATGTTACGTTGTATGCACTATATATACAGGTACATACATATGTGCAAATGTGGCCTTTGTTAAGTTATTATGCTTTTAAAAGCAGGTTCTCCATTCTAATTAACTTTGTATATGGAAGGATATTGCTTACAACATAACCTTTGACTATATTTTTATCTTAATATGGCATAGTAGGACATTTTTGGTAACTTCAGGAAGGAAGATGCCTAGTTTTGTCAATTTTCTTTTTCTATACATACTTATGTTTACATTTTTTTGCAGAATTTTAACAAAGATAAGGTTATAATTTGAAGAGTGTAGGCGAAAATGCGTGTACGGTGTGTTTCTTCCTACATACAATAATAAAAAAATGGTAGTGAACAAGGTGTACACGTTTTACGGATGAATTGTTTTGTTAAAATTTCATTATAGATTCATAAATTGAATGATAGAATGGAACAGCAAATGTGTGCTATGGCGAACGAAATTAAGGGAATAATTGAAATTTAACTAATCTGTAGAGATTTTTTAGTAAATAAATAAATATATATATTACTCTTAAAAGGATAAGGTTCCTACAAATCGTATTAATTTTTACGATACAAAAAGATTTAGCAATATGACGCGTCGTAACAACCTTTTAGGTATTAATTCAGAATAATTTAAGGTAGTTGAAACATAGCCCTTATCCTATTAGTTAATTATGTTATATTATATTCTGATTTTAACACATTGAACCATTTATTATTAAATCGATCGATCCTTGTTATGTTTTTTATTTGCACTTCATTTTGCATATTCCCAATAGATTTTATAACTGTTAGCGAAAAGTTACACATGGCAGTGAATTGAGTGGTATGCATCATTATGTTCATTCAAAATACATAAAATAAAAAAGTAGCACTAATTAATTATATATGTAAATAAAATCATGCAAGAATTTTTAAGAGTGAATATTTATTAAGTAGTGCAAAACTCAGAAAAACAAATTATAAGCTATATTACGAATAATGGGAAATATAAAAGTTGCAGTATATCACAGTCAGATTAGGTTAATTTTTTCTCGTTTCTTTTCTTTTCTTTGTTAATATACATTAGATATAGATTACTGTATATTTATGTAAATAATTGTTTGCACTTTTTTAAGTTTATTACAATAGTATGCGCATGTGTAACATAATTAATCCTTTTTAGGTGCATATGCAAAATGCACAAGGGGAAGAAAACATGATGGAATTTATTTTTAAGCTAAAGATAAAAAATGAAGTTTTTCAGAATAAAATGGTATATTTGCTGCATAAAATATTGGAATTCCTTTTATCAAAGGAATGTAATAGTAATAATTTAACATTTTTTCTTTTATTTATTTGTATAATATTTACCATGAAGCACTAAGAAATGTAATATATATATTTTTTTTTTTTTTTGGTGATATACGAAGTATAAATTGTTGCCAGAGTGTTTACTGTGTGAAACGATTAGAATTGTTACAATTCTAAACATTTAGGGAATGATAGTAATACTTGGTTTTATTGAACATAATAAAGGATAAATGGACTATGGTAATATGTTTTTTGAAGAAGTTATATATGTGCATCGTATTAATAAATTGATTCGCTTTACTAAGTAACGATTTTTGTTGTTCCTTGTTAAGCTTTAGATTTACATTTCATTAAGTGATTATTTCTCTTAACGCGTTGATTGCCAATAAATGTAAATTTAGAGTATATTTTTCGAGAAACCATAATACCTATATATGTATATATAGGTACGTATGTACATACATATATATATTTTTGTGTAGAACATTTTAAATGTGCATACGTTAACGAGTACTATTACGTATCATATCATATATATTGAAACAAAAATAATTCCAATAATAAGAATTTTCACACATATATTAATATTTTGAGTAGGGGAAATGCTGAAAATAAATATTTTGTGTTTTTTTTGGTGTACTACTTTTACGGTGTATTTGGCCGCTATTATTTTTTTAGTGCTACTGGTAAGACGAATAATATGTGTGCAGATGACAATATATTTTTACGTTACATATTTGTGTGAATACAACTTCTGTTAACATTATTTAAATTTTTTTTCTATTTTTCCGTAGAATGTATTTCCATTTAGTGGAATGGACGTTTCACAGACACAAATAAGTAATCGGTATTTAAGCCATTTGTGCAAAAATAATAATTGTAGATATAATGCTTTAAAGAATAAAAATGACCAAACGAATTCAATTGCTTCAAAAGTTAATTCATGTTGTGGAAGGCAAAACAAGTGCATAGGAATGTATTGTGACACAAATAAGGACAAAAATGCACCAGTAACAATGAATTCGGTTGATGTAGCTATAATGCGCAAGAAATGTTTTAAAGAACACAGACATTTAACGGAGGAAGAGTTGTATCATTTAGTAAATACATTGGAACGTGTCCCATATAAGTGTGACATGAATAGTATATGGTGGCAACTGCGTTATATTGAAGCATGTAAATTTGATAATATAGAGGAGAGATTATCAAAGCATTTAAATGTGCTGGCAAAAAAATATAAGGCAGATGATGCTTTTTTAGAAGATAAATTGGAATATTATTCTTATATTATATATAGAAGAAAGAAAGAACATGAAGTTTTTTATAATATGCGTTTTTATGCTCTACTTGATCGCGAATCTTTTGAACTGAAGGAATTTATAGACATTATCAATGAGAGCCGGGACGCAATTAGCAAATTTGGAAATGAGTTGATGAGCACAAGTGAATCATTGTTTAAAGAAAAGGGGAAAGAAAGAAATGTTATAATTGAAAAAATTATGAACTCATATTTTGGTAATGACTAACATTAAAAAAGGGGAAAGATCTGTGCTGCAGGAGTATAATATATCAGTAGTGGCAAAATGGAGAATGCACTAATGCATGCCGATTAGAAAATGAAAAAATGAAATAAATAATCAGTGAACCATTTGTAACTGCATTATTCAGAATGAGGTGCGAAGCATATGAATGGGTAATATATTAAAAACTTAGGCTACTTAGGGGAACATTCAAGGTGGGATGTGAAAAATGGATTTTTTAGTAAAAAGTAAAAAACAAGTGAATAAGTGAATGAGAACCTTGTTCAGGCACAGAATAATATTTTCGTTGTATTTTATTTTAGTTCACGTTTTTTTAAATGTGTAATGATTATCTGATATAAATATGATCTATGTTAATCTTATTTATTTTTTTTTTTATTCTACTTACACCTTTCTTATTTTGTTTAGTTCATTTAAAATTTACCGCTTTATTTATATAGATGTCCTAATAAAGTGTTTTTATAGATAATTAAATGTGTATGCTTACTTATGTAAGTGCACACGTACGTATGTAAACGTTTCCGCTTAAATAACCGTTGCATCAATATGTAGCGTTCCGATGTGCACTTATTGGTCGTTATATATATAATGTGAAAATTGCGTATGGACATTTTTGTACCGATTGTTCATATTTGACGGTTTGATTCATAACCTTTGCCCCTCGCTACGCACTTACAGTCTTATTTAGATATGAACATATGTAAAATGAATATACATTCAATTAAGCCTTATATATAGTAAGAATGTAGCAACTGAACTTTATCATTAGAAATGACAATTATGACTGTGTGTTAGGGGTCGTCTGCATATTTGTACTATAAGTGAGCTTAATATTTCGGATTGCATATTTTTGACAGTTAAAAATGTGGTCTTCTGTATAAACGTATCATCCGAATTGTACAATGCATTTATGAACAACACTGGCATAGTATGTGAAGAAAATTTGAGTTGTGAATATAACTGAGTTTTATTCTCACTAAATGAGTGCATATGGCCTATTGTACAGTTACACTACAGTCCACAATATACGTCCTTAGCGAAAAAATCCTATCTGCTGCATCTTCAATATTTCTTTAACAACAACATCGATCAGGTCTTATGTGTTTGTTATGACTGTGACGTTCTAATTTGGCTGATAATATGGAAAGGCCACATATAATTCAAATTCATCTATGTTTTTAAAAGCAAGCTAAGCAGTGTCATGCGATTAAACTGAATTTTCCCTGACTCAACTTGTGAGTGTGAGAATAAAGTGAAGGCAGAATTAATGCATACTATTTAATTAGTTCTTAAGCAGTGAACCACTAATATATATATACATATTTAGAGAACAAAAGAGAAGGCGTGTATCAATACATGCTCACGTTGGAGGATAAAAGGGCTAAGTCCTTTAAGACCAGTTCAATCTTATGGGCGCTCATGGCACGCACAGGGATAGTATGGATGAGCAAGGTTTCACAGGGGCGGCGCGCATGGTCATGAAATACCCCATCGTTTATTTTCTTATAATGGGAAACAGAAGAAGCGAGACAAAGAGAAAAGAACGAATACCAAGGGAGAAATACGAAAGCAAAGGGAGGAGGCGGAGGAAGGCAAGCGAAAGAACGACAAAAAAGAGGCATACGGGAAAGGAGGGAAAGCAGGGAAAGTGAAGGAACACAAGCAGAGGGTGCTAGTTTTGTCTGTTTTTGCACACGAAGAGGAATGCTATATTGTCTAGCTGTTGGCAGGTCCACTGCTACCGTGATCAATCGTTGATTCTGCGTTTAAGTCGGCAGAACTAGATTCAGGTGTGCGCGTAGCGAAGTGGGACTATGTGACACCCTCCTATTGTAGTTGTTAATTCCCAGAAGTCGTACACGGGGGCGTGCGCTCAGCTGCATGTGCAACAAAGTTAAGAATTGTCATATTTTTTCTGGTCGCCATGACCGTAAGGAATGAAGAATTATTGTTCCTTCATTATGTCTTGTTATTATGCTAACGATCGGGTTTCAGGTGGAGTGTGCGCCAGGCCATTTACAGGAGATGGGTAACAACTAGGTGTACTAATACACCTTTATATGGTTGCTGTTTGGTAAAAAACGGACACAGTTGCACGAATAAATGGGCCATGGCAAATAGGTGTAATCACAAATAGGTGCAACCACAAATAGGTTTAATCACAAAGAAGTGTAATTACAAATAAGTTTTAATCACAAACAAGTGTAATTGCAAATAGGTGTGATTACAAATAGGTGTAATCATAAATAAGTGTAATTACAAATAGGTGTAATCACAAACAAGTGTAATCGCAAGTAGGTGTAAACATAAATAGGTGCAATAGAGAATAGGAGAATGACAAATAGGTCATCACAAGTGTTCAGACACTACCATGCTGAGTTGGCATTCAGCTGAGTGAGAACTGCAATACCTCAAAAACTCACTAAGGCCGCTCAACAAACGGGAAAGCCAAGTATGTCGTAGGCGTACTTGGCATGTAATTATAGAAAAGGAGCGCAGAAACCCAAAAAGGGGGGCACTTCCCCCCGTATTAATTTTTTCCTCCTTTCTTCCTACTACGGCCTTCTATTTCCCCTGAGTACTGCGTTTTCCATTTGGTCCTGCATTGTACCTCTTGACTCTCTCGGTTAAAATATTCATCCACTTGTCCTTGTTTCGCATAATATATTCTTGTACTGTTGCGTTAAAACGGACTACTATATCTTCAAATGATACGGCCCACATATATATTGCTCTCTTTGTATCAAAAATGTCGCTAAAGGAATCTTCATATTTCTTTTGAATGAAGTCCAAATCAAGCATAAGTTCCGCTTTGCATACTTCCCACCACTTTAACCTGTACTTATCAGGCAAATTATTGGCTTCAGCGAAGTCGAAAAACCACTTCTTCAGATAGTCTACCATGGCTAAGTACTTCCTTTCTGAATGGACTCCATGGTAAAAATATAAAGCAAGTGCCTTATTTTTATGAATCCAGAAAAGATATGTATACGCAATGTTCAATGTTTGATTGTACGTCATATTCTTCGGAAGGTCATGGATGGTGCAACCGCGTGGAAGCTTTCTTTGATACTTTTCCAGGGCATGTTTCCTCCAGTAGGACACAGTTGGCACGGACTGTTGCATCGCGTGTACTGCAGAGCTTCGTTGCGAAGAGTCTTCATTGCGTTCCTGGGGATTGGACTCCTTATCCTTGTCCCTGTCCGACGAGTCAAGCTGCGGCTCCTCGGGGTCGCTACAAATTTCTTGTTCCTCCGGTTGGCTGTACCATTCAGGGTTCAGTTCACGCATCATATCATCAATCCAATTATCATATTGCTCCTCTTCCCAGTTGCTTTGCTGCATAACGGGCCAGCTATAATATCTGTACTTCTCATCGGGCCCGCTGTGGATCTGGCACTGCACGCAAGTATCCATTGCGGGCATCTCCTCTTCTGAGTACCACGCCTCGTCTATACCATTGTAGCCATTTTCGGGAGGGTAATAATTTTCGAGGATGTACTCGTCATCGTTGAATGTATAAGCATCATAAAGAAGGGATTCCTCGGACAAACTCCGTGCATACCTGGACAGGTGTGTAGTTGCGGACGCTGTGATCCTCCTTGCCACTTGTATACTCTACACGGAAGAAGAATAACATGACATAGGGATAAAGGGAAATAAAATAGAATAAAGTAAAATATAGTAAAGTAGAATGAAATAATGAAGGCTAAGTTGTGCAATGGTAACATTTAGTGAAGGATGCCAGGAACGGGAAGCAAGTAAAGAGCATGTGTGATGATAAATATATACAAAGGGACAAATTGTACTCTCATATGCTGGCGCAGTTATGATAAAAAAAAAAAAAAGAAAAAAGAAAAAAAATTTCGTTTAATATTATATTCACATAAACCTTAAAATAATCACAATTCCCGAAAATGTAATTTATAAATTATATACGTATACAGAGCATTCTTTTTATATATTAAGGATTTAGCTCACCTCCGAAGCATGGATTAGAAGAATAGCAAAGGATAATATACGTATGATTCTTGATAAGGACGAAGCCATAGTTATAGCTTTACGTTTTATATAATATAACGTTGCTGCTAATGTAGTAATTTCTCTGAATTTAAGGAAAGAACAAAAAAGGGAAGAGCACTCTTCTATTAGATCATATAATTATATTTCTTCGTATGTTCGCTTTTCATCCTTTTTTTAAATTATTTAATGAAAGGAACAGGGGGAACCCCCTTTTAAACCCTTTTTTTTTTATATTTAAATTGATAAGAAGAAAAGTATTTTCCCCTTCCACTGCAAGTATAAGTATAATGAGTAATATTCAGGCACTCATATATATCATTAGTACATAAAATTCTCCATGTTGTATTTGTGCACTGTGTAAAATAATTAAAAGGGAAAACGGAAAGAATTAAGAAAAAAAGATATTGTATTTTTGACACAGTAAAAAAATATAGAATAGTAGAATAACAAAAAGGGAACATTATGAAATAATAAAGGAACACATAGGCGCTGTAGATATTTTTCTATATATAAATATATGTACAGCGTTTTATCCTAAGGGAATGGAAAAAAGCGGAGAGGTTGATTGAAATAATTTTTCATTTATTTTGCATTAAAAGAACTGGAATAATATAGAATTAGAGTAATTTATAAATATCAGAATTTTAAACAAATTCTGAGCACATAGTATTGCAAAATAAGTAACGCCACAAGCGTTGTAAATTTATTTACACTAAAAAAAAAGAAGTATGTTTTCATTAAATAATGCATTTATCCCTAATAGGAAAAAAGTGTTAAGCCATTTATAAATTATAATTGTAAGAGTTATGTGGTTTTAGGTTTAGGTTTTGAATGATTCTGGTTTAATGTTTTTCTTTTAACAGTATGTCATTATATATACAGAAGCGTATGCATCTCACGCTATTATGGTATGTATACAGTTTTCGTACACTAATATTTTTTGATACATACTATGTGCCTTAATGGTTCTAAATTAATGTTCGCGGGTTGCTGACTGTATGCACACATGTAGAAACATTTTTCTTGTGCATATACTGCATAGAACAATGAAGTCCTAGTGGGGACATATAAAGGTTGTGTGAACTTTTTGTACTTTTATAACACACAAAGGGTATCCTATATGCTAGCATTATTTTCCTTAACCATTGTTTAAAATAAAATTCCTAATTTATCCTATTTCTGAGAGAAAAAATTAGAGGCAGCACAATTTATTCCATCAGGGGACATTAAATTAATACCATTCATATGGAATGAATCGTCCTTTTTTTTATGTCATGCCCATAAGGATTCGCATAAAGTAACACATTCAGCGCACTGTACACCCTAAACCCCAAATCTGGGACCTGTACACTTCACACCGTTCAAGCCTGCACCCCCGGTTTCCCCAGGAAACGTAAATCTGGAACATTAAAACTTGAATCTTAAAACCTGAAACCTGGAGATTGAACGGCGAATGTGGAACCCTGTATCCTAAACCCGGAATCCGGGACTCCTGTAGTTCGGAACCCCAAACCTCAGAACCTTTAAATTCCTGAACTGGAGAACCCCTAAATTCTAAACGAACATCTGAAACCCTGAATCCTGTAGCAGGTATTTATGTTGCTATAGCGGGTGTAGCTCCTTTTTTAACAGATGCCGCTGGAGGTGGGCATGGAATAATATATGCTGCCGCAGTAGATACTGCTACAACGCATGACGCCATAACACGTCCCCTCATAATGAATAGTCCCATTATCGTGTCAGTTACTTTTGTACTGGGTACTGTCACACCAAGTGTGGGTGTTGCACTGCACATGGTTTCAGTAACTGAAAGAGTTGTAAACCGGGCAGTAAAATTCTTGGAGTTCCCAAAAAATACAACAGGTATTTCCACATACTATAGAAATACTCACTATACATATCGCGTTCATGGTAATCATTATATATTACATATGGCACACAAAACATACGTATACATTATATACATATAAAAGTGAAGTAGGACATACTCTTTTGTTCTCTCTAAATTTTGTTTTCTGCCTTGTAACACGCATGAACAACTCATTATATCAACAAACAGTACAACATATGCATACAAACTATGTATATTCGAAAAAGTGTACGAACAAAAATTATAATGGAGAAAACGAAACAATATATAGGAAAATGCCAAAAAACCGTGAATGCACTCTATCATACAAATAGTACAGCATGTCATACAATGATGGTCGGTCTAATAGATATATAATATTATACCACAATATTGAAGTTGATTACCAACAGTAGAATAATGAAGGTATTTACGATTATGCTGACACGGTTGGTTTGTTAGGTGCGTCCTACTTCTCCGGTATCTCGGGTTTTTTAGGTGTTTCCGGTTTCTGTGATACTTCCGGTTTCTTAGGTTCTTTCGGTTTCTCGGACTCTCCTGTCTTTTTAGGTGCTTCCTGCTTCTCAGATACCTCTGGTTTCTTAGGTGCTTCCGGGCTCTTAGGTGTTTCCGGTTTTTCGGGTAGTTGAGGCTTCTGATCCTCCTTTGATAAAATTTTGTCTGTCAAAGGTTTCTTCTGGACTTTTGCTTTTCCCCTTCGGTAGTAGAAACGAATTAGCATGATCAGGAGCATGAGTCCTATGCTTCCCGTAACTGCACCCAAGGATATGCCAACAGCCCCCGATGTGCCTGTGTACTTGAGCTTACCTATTAAGCCACTGTGCATGCACAACATTGCTGCATAGAATCCAAGTATAGCCAAAGTGGGCGGGATCCACCATTTATTCCTGCATATAGTTCGCGCTAGTGTACTACAAAGTCCCCTGGGTATCTCGGGCGTGTTTTCAACTTGTTCCTTCTTTTCTGAAGCTACTAATAACCCCTGTGATCCAACCTTAGCATCTGGTTTTCCCGACTTCCCATCCGTCGCAGTTGTTTTCACTGGGCCTCCGCTAGAACTAACGGGACCTTTATTCTGTTCTGGTGTTTGCTTATCCGTTCCACTCTTCACTGTAGTTTCTTTTGGCTTCTTTTCCTTGTTTTCACTTTGTACTTCATTCTGTGAGGATGGTGGCAAGGAGCCTGCTTCACCAACCTTCGATTTTGGTTTACCGGACTTGCCTGGCTTTTGCCCCGATGCGACTTTTTTATCTTGACCCTTACCAGGACTGGTTAGTAATGTATTATTTGGTGGTGGTGCTTGCATATCCAATTCAACCGTGAGCAATCTACTGATCCTGACGCCGACAGTGTCATTTTGCTTCGCCGTATGGTTCCATGATGTGCCGAATTCATTTACCTACCATATAGGAAAAAACGGGGGAAGGATGTATTTGAAGCGTTATACAATGAACAAGTATTCAGATAAAATAAAGAAAGGAATAGAACTTTTGAACTGTTAGGAGCACGAATAACATCATAATCATAAATGAGGATGCCCATTGTACGCAAGCGTTAATTATTGTGTCGTACGTTTTCGGGATATTGCCAGGAGTATAATATAAAGCTGAATATGGAAAGTTGCACAGGGAACATCATTTTGTTTGTTTTTTGGTTTTCTTTTGCTTTTAACAAAGGGGAGGTTAAGAATAGCGATATATCGTTTTTTTCTGGTGTATATATGTGCAGATTATGCAGTTCTTTTTTTTTTTTGTACACAGCATAGGCCAATTAAACCGTTTGTGTATGCGATTTATTATTCTCTGTTGTAAGTATTCAGATGTATAATTTAAATGAAAAATTAATATTAAAGGCAGTATATATTAGAAATGTGGTAATGCTAAAAAAATGAAATAAACATATATTGCCTATACATGTGATATTATTTACAATTAATTAGGGCTGTCGGTGTGTTGAGAAAAACTATTACCTACTTTTCAAATATATCTAGTTGCTAATGGTGGAATAAATGGAAATTATGTATTTTTGAAAAGTAAAAGTTCTTTGTATGCACAAACATTTTGTTGTTTTAATGTGGATATAATGGTGGGAAATTTATTTTAAGAAGAATTAGATTATTTGCATTATTAGAACAGTAGAATTTTTTAGGGTTTAGGGGTTTTTAGGTTCACGATAAATATTTTCCTGTATTAAGAACGACAGGATATTATGTGACATATTTCTTAATGAAATATTCATCATGAAATGTAGTAACTTGGAGGCCATTTCAAGTGGTAGAAAATGGTGTTACAGAGAGTATGAAAATTGGAAATATCCAAATAAGGAATATACATATTAAGCATATGAATGTAGAACGAATGAATGTAGAAAATATGCATGTGAAAAAAATACATGCAAGGAATACGTATATGGAAGGTAGGAAATTGGAGAATATGAATGTAACAAATATTACTATGAAAGGTACAGAATGTAATTCTGGGGAGAATACTCCCCTGGAATATTTATAATAAGTTTCCTACAATAAGGGACGAAGCATAGGAAGAATATACATAGTTACTATTGTTTTTTTTTTCCTTTCCATATGCTATATTATGCTTATATCGATTCATCAACTTGTATATACGGAACCGTGAAAATTGTTACTGGGATGCCACCTTCCTTTTGATACTGTACAATGAATATCTGCTTTTTACTCTGTTTATTTCCGAAGGTTCTATGTTACGGAATCAGTATGTTTTTTTAAGTTGTCATGAATATATTATTTTTGCAGGGAAAAGGTTTTTTTCTTTACAAAATGACAAAATAAAAAAAAAGGAGATAAACACGCCACTGCCTGTTTAGAAAAAGGTTATTTTCAGGACATGTATAATAATTTTAGGAAAGGGGAAATATCGGACTTCATGGTATACAGGTGGGTACACTGTAATTTTTCCCATACTTGCACTTTATTACAGGTGTTCTATATTTATACAACCATATTAAGAAGCGCATAATTACAATATGTAAAATGTATTGTACACTTGTAGAATCTGCTTCGTTTGTTTCAGTATTAGTATTGAATAACAATTGACACGTAGAACTTCTATTTCCTTACCCTCAGCTTAACCCTACGCTGCATTGCGTTTCCGTTAAAACTTAAGATTTAAATAAATGATCAAAGTTACACTGCTATTTCGTTGCTCTGTTTCCCTGTTTTTCCTTTTCTTTTTCCACACTGTAATAATAAATAAAATAGAGGACAATTCGTGATGTTCAGTCCTGTTCGGCTATGTGGTTTAGAAGGAGGAAGGAAACGACACCTCCTACACTCCATTCCTTTAACATATGAATGGGGAAGAAATTTCTCCTTTTAAGAAAAATGGACGACGGAATATATACGGAAGAATGGAAGGATACTTTTAAGACATCCGAACGACCATCATAAGTAATAAGGACGAATAGAATAAATAGCAGGTATATATGGTGCCTCTATATCAGGAAACGATTAGAATTGGCGGAAAAATGCGTCGAATGCCGTACACACTATTCCACGTTGTGTTTATTCTGGGTTACCCAAGTAACCACTGCAAGGTACCACTCACGTTCCATTCAGAGCAGCACTGTTATGAGCAGGAGTTAGTATTTTGGAGCGCATATTTACTGTGCCTCTGTTCAAATGGTGGAGCGTGTAGGAGGGGAAAAAATGTGGGAGACGTCATTGTGCAGGGATTATGCGGAGGCCAGTTATACCGGAAGGGAAGAGTTCTCTGTCCACTGAAATGTGGTTGCGGGGTATCATATGCGCTACGTTTGGATTATATTGTAGAACCAGAATTTTTCACTGTGTGTAATATGTTCTTCTCTGTATCTTGGTCAAGTCTTATGGATGTTTACTGTCCTGTATATGCGGAGAATCGCAAAGGAATCCATCATTGCCATAGCATCCTGTGAGCACGTCACATGTGTACATTAGGGAAAGACGGACGTTATATAAAGGAAGGTAACACATAAACACAGTGGACATACACGCACTTGGGAAGATACAATAAATGCATTGGTCTAGGGAATACTATAAAGGGGTACGTGGGAAGTAGTAACAAGCGGTTATGATAATGTAAGCAGTATGTATTTAAATCGGGCAAAAACAAATTAGCACATTGAGTAACGAGCTATGACCTCATTGGCAGCTGCCGAGGTCCACTGTGTGTACATGTTGCGTGCGGACGTAAGGCTTGAAGTACACAGGGTGGGGTGATTATAAGTTCATATCAGCAGCAGGAATAATAGGAATGCGTATGAACGGAATTACTCAGTAAACTTTATATTTCATCGTTAAATTTTTGTGGCGCCCGTACAGAGTAACCAATTTCATATGTCACGGGGTCCTCAAATATCATGAGCTGCGGAAATGCATAAGCTTCAAATCATCAGGAGGCACATACACGGTTGCAGACACCTATCATACGTAGCGCGGAATTATATGCACACGGATGATTCCCAATTTCAGAAGTGAACTCGTGAGAAGTATATGGGACAAAATTGAATACAAGAAGAATTTGTTCTTTCGGAATAATTATTTTCAGCGCTGTAGCATAATATAAAGGCATACATGTTCCGCGCGGTGACGCCTAAATGCATTGCGCAAAAGTGTTGCCGCTTATTTAAATCTGGTGAATTTTCTCATGGTACATTTTATTCGTAACAGTACAAGCGCAACGCCCTACGTTTGTACAGAATGCGTAAGTACATGTGCTGTTGTGCGCCTGAACATGTAAATTCTTTTTTTCCTCAATTTTGTTAACACACACCGGTTAATTTTTTTCTGGGGGCTGCGGCAAATTCCAAGTTGTGCGCGCGTAATTTTGTCCAGGCATTCTTTGTTTTTACGTTATTTTATTATTATTTTATTTTTTTTCATTTGTACAAATATTTATTTTTTTTTTTTCGAACTTCAATTTGTTTTAGCGTTACGGCTAACTCAGCTCTTATGCTCTTTCTCTTTTCCTTTTTTTCTTTAAAACAAAATGAATTACACGCGCGATGTGTAAAACGAATGACTATGGAAAGTGTGCGTATAATCATGTAGTGGAAATCATAAAGGCACGATGATGTACATAAAGCGCGCATATGACTGAATTAAGTTTTAGGAGAATGGATTTCGCGATGGAATAGTATTATATGTGCTAAGGGAAGGATGAAAGGCTTTGCAAATGCAAACGAACAGTTTCCTTTATGGCTTCCCGTCACCCTTAATTATTAGTCAATTCCCAGAAAACCAGAAGGATGTAGTGTGCGGCACTCCGACATATTGCCGTTCCTGCCCCCGCTTTTCATTCCAGACGCAGGGTAAAACGCCAAAAGTTATTGATGAACGAAAAAAAAGCGGGTGCGGCGTAAACAATGCATTTTGTACGGCGAACGTCCCACGAACATGGCATTATGGCGCTGATGGTAGCAGTAGCTATAAGGTCCACATTGTTAACTATACATAATTTGCCCATGTGCAATACGGCGGACAAAGGGAACATCCATGGAGTTAGTTTTAGAAGCACGACGGGAGATGTTGATTCCCTGTAGTGTGTTCACTGGAAGGTGTGTGTGTCATACTTTTACATAAAAGGAAGAATTACGTTTCTAGAAGATTCGATTCACTTTTGCCGAAGAGTGCGGCCACTTCAAAAGAAGCGTGTATTTCCCCATATACAAAAATCAGAAACGAATCCCGTGGGACATTACGCGTCACACAGCACATATACGGGAAACACAGGATATAATGTATTATGTGTGCAAATGACACATGTCACCCTTCCGGTGAAGGACTTGTCGCATATATGGACTTTTACAATTTATAACATCCTCCATTTGTGTGCATATCAAAAGGTAGGGTGTTAAACCGTTTCATTTGGCAATGAGGAATTTTGTATACACAGCAGAATAATAAATCATACATACGCAAGGAAGAAGAAAGGGAAAAATGTTACATATTATAAGAATAGGCACTGTATGAGTTATTATATAATATATGTTACATGTATGATGTAAAGTATATGTGCGTTATATATATGAGAATGTATATGCGTACATATATATGTATTTATATAGGAAACATAAGGACGCATCCTTTTTTTTTTTTTTTTTCAAATGCTTTGTCCTTTGATCATGTCTATGGACAACTAATTACACAGAAACAAACAGCGTCATATACGCTCAAACTATATATATATATTAGAAAGATATAAATAAATTATAATTTAACGCATAATTCGGGCAAAAATATTACAAATATGAATAAGCCCTATCAAACAAATAGTACGGAGCATTATACAAATAGTCAATCTAATAAATATACATGATCATATAGTATCATTGAAATTGTCCACGGAAAGTTGAATACTGTTGTTACTTCTGAATTCTCACATAGTTCAGGCTTCCGGTTCCACTCGCGGAAGTTCATTCACTCAAAATATTATTCGACATGCCTGATATTTTCCTTCTGCAAAAGCGGAATAGGAGAACCGGAAGCATAATGGCTATTGTGCTCGCAACTGCAACAAGGAATATGATACATACAAATGGCTCCCAAAGTATCAAGTACAAATACAGTTCTATTATATTAAAAGCAGAGATGGCCGCAGTCACGGTGACAAGTTTTTCACGCGTAAGTAAAGTATGTGTCCATGCGCTAAAGAGTCGTCTGGGTTTCTTTGCTACTTCTTCAACTTGAACCTTGTTCTGTGATGCTGGTAATAATCCTTCCGATCCAACTTTGGAATTTGGTTTCCGATAGCTGTCCCTGTGTGCGGTGTTTTTAGGGCAACCTCTACTAGCACTGCTGGGAAGTTTATTATTTTGTCCTGGTGTTTGCATATGCGTTTTACACTTCAATGAGAATCCTTTGGATTTCTCCCTCGTTCCCTCACCTTGTGCTTTATTTCGTAAGTAAGATGAGAAACCCCGTGGTCCAACGTTGAGATCTAATTTTCTGAGCATTTTGCCCAAAGAGGTGTTCTCAAAAAACTCTCCACTATGTCTGCCGGACAATTCATGTCGTTGTCGTAATTTTTCTATGTAATACTGAACTTCCTCGTCGATATCAGCTGCCGTTATAATACAGGACCCTCTGTGTCTATTACGATATGTTGATGATTCTGTCATTCTGTTAATTCCTTCTTGATCATCGCTAATGTCATTTCGTCCTTCAAACAGACTCTCCACACTGCTGCAACTGGTGGATGTGTCAACTCCTTCCCCATCCTTAGAAATATCATCCCGTTCATTGGAAGGACTCTGCACACTGCAATAGTTAATGAATCTGTGAACTTCTTTTTCCTCATCATGACCAAAATAATTTAGGTCTAAGGACTCGTTTGATTTACTAACGTTATCACGATGGCCCATGTCTTTCAACTTTGTCTTTAAACTACCGCGTGGACTGTTATTTCTACAGCGTGAATTAGAGTTATTATTATATTTTTTTATATCTAAACAATTCTTAGAGAAGTTCCGGTATGACACGTCCCCTGCGTCCAGTCTTCTAGTGGTATCGTTCATCCAGGCATTGTATCGGTTAATTAATTCTTCGTATTCTGCATCTGTTAAACCCATTAATTTTTCCCTTAGTACAATATTATTCTGCTTCAGTGTTTCAATATCAGTTTTTTCGTACCCTTTCAATGATCTGCTAATCCTTATCCCTAAGTTGCGTCCTTGACCAGTTGTATGGTTCCATGATGTGCCGAATTCATTCGCCTAACATATAGAAAATACGGGAGCATGTATTTGAGCGTTTATACAATGCACAAGTATTCAGATAAAGGATAAGAACGAAGAAGTTTCTAATTTTTAACAACACAGAAAAAAGAGGGTAATCGGAATAAAAACAAGGTTGTTTTAGGGGATGCTTTAGGTATTATCATACATAGTACGGATCTTGCCGAAGGTACAGTATCAGGCTAAATATTAAAAATTTCGCGGAAGGTACCATGTTTTCCCTTTTTTTTTTTTTTATTCTTGATTTTAGCGAAGAGAAAGTTTCAGAATGACATTATATCTTTTTTTGTTCTTATATATACGCGTGTTTGAATTATACGTTTATTTTTTCCTTTTTTTTTGTTGTTCACGGCAGATTCTACTGGGAAACATTTGTGTATGAGATTTATGATTCAATGTTCTCAGTATTTATATTATATAAATAAAGTGAAAATTTAATGTACACAAGAATATATAATACGAAGGATATGATAATGCAGAATAATACAAACATTTGGTTTTTGTACATCTATGACTTAAAATTAATTCATGTGTTTGATGTTTTGTAAACATATGAAGTACAATTTTTAAGAATATTGCACTTTTGACGGTCCCGTGAAATGGAAATTATGTACTTTTGACAAAAATAAAAACTTTTATATATGCACGAGCATGTTGTTATTTTAATGTTGATATAATGATAGCGAAATTATTTAAAAGAAGAATTAGGCCATTTGTATAATGTATCACGACGGACATTTTTCCTAAGGAGGTTACGCTGTAGATTCAAGATTTTTTATACAGTGCGTCAGTGCTGTAAGCGGTATTTATTTAGAATATGTATGAGGAAGATTATATACTTATCGTAGTCGACATTCATAGGGTAGTTATTTATGGCGTTCGCAGATGTATTATGTAATGATAAATTATAAATATGAGAATATAGTTTAGAATTGTTTGTATATGTATATCTTTATCTCCACCTCCCTCTTTTTTGGAAAAGTTTGAATGGATTGAATTAAAAGTGCGAGGAGCATGTATAAGAATGAAGGGTATATGTAGGGTGATTTTGTATTATGAGGTTTAAGAGGTTTAGGATTCAGGGCTTCAGGTTACATGAATTTAAGGTTCAGGAATCCGGACAAAAGATTGCAGGGTTTAGGGTTCAGGGTTTAAGGCTTACGGTTTAATGGCCACAGTTTCGGAAGTGTATGAGTTGTATGGTTCTGGTTTCGAAGTGGAAGATCCGGATTTAAGATTTAAGTTTAGAGGTGTCAGTGTTGCCAAGAACTAGGTTTACAGGTTTTAGGATTGAGGGCTTTTTGTTTGTGTTGTTTTCCTCAATAATAAACTGTCATAATGACCACAGTATATGCATGTTAGTGAAGTATCACAAATATGTATGACGCTGTTGTGTACACATGTTAAATAATGTACCTTAGGAGTCCAACAATAGTTGCATTAAATGTACCATGTAGCGGCATGTCGCGACATACGTCCCTAATACTTTATTTTTTTTATTTTGTATTTCTTTTTGCTTTGTCGAATAGTGCAAATAGTGTAAAGTTGGTTGTTGTTCCTTTTGGGAACAGTGGAATGGCGAATGGCAACGGTTGTTGGTCCATGTTGCACTCGGTTATATTGGTGCGTTGTGTGTGTGTGCTTAGTGTGCCAAGGAAAAAGAGCAGGATAAGGGAAGTGACCGATGCAAAGAAGATAAGAACGGGGGTAGAAAGCAAGATGTCCGCAGGTGTTATGAATGGACTGATGGTGTTATCATGAGGGTCTGTATTAGGTCCCTTACCCTTTGTATCGTGGTAAACTAGTGGGGGTATACCTTCGACAAATGCACCTCCGACTTTACCAAGTACAGCAGAGCCAGGATTATTTAGGTCAAGTCCAAAGGGATCATCAGCAGTTTTATGTGTCTTATCATTACCGTCCGGGGAGGTGGAGGCAGAGGGAGCGCCCTGACCTGTGTCCTGACTGCCCGGTCCTGAGGAACCGGGGTTTGGGACACCTGTGGAGCCATCTCCTGTGGTACCCGGTTGCAGAGTCCCCGTAGAGCCAGTACCAGTAGAACCTGGACCTGAGGAACCAGGGTTTTGGTGGCCAGTGGAGCCAGGACCGGAGGAACCAGGGGGTTGGTGACCAGTGGAACCGGGACTAGATGAATCCTCTGTAGTGCTGCCGCCGCCGGGGCTGCTTCCCGCTTGATCTGGGTTCGGGTTCGGTTTTGGTTTGGGTGGATTGAGAGGAGGGGGGACATCGTTGCCGCCATTGTCGACGGTTTTACCGTCGTTGCCGGCTGCACCGGATGCACCCTGTGCACCGCCTGCGCCTGCTGCCCCAGCTGGACTAACTGGATCTGTGGGACCAGTTGAAGCAGGGGGATCAGCTTTATTAGTCACTGTAGTCTGATCCTCTGTACCACTACCTGTGGCGACGGCACCCTTACTATTTTGTTCACTGTCATCAGCCTTGGATTCAGCTTTCTCACCTGCATATTCGAACAAAGTGAACAGAAGAAAGTGATGGAAGTTAAGTTTTTCAGGTGGTTCGTCGCATGGTTGGTTCGTCGCCACCGTTTCACGGTCGGCACCATTGGTGCCACGGGGACGTCGGCAAGCGTTGGGGAGACGGTGGTAGGAGACGGACGGGGGTCAGGGCATTGCACGGGGCAAGGTGCCACCCCGGGAAAAGACTCTCTCTCGCGCACCCACACAGCACACACAACACACACACACACACAGTGTGTGTGTCTGTCTGTCGACGTCGACGTCGACGTCTACCCGTCTACGTCTACATCCAGCGGCCGACCCATCGCTCTACCTGATGCGGCGGCTTACTCGCTCGCTCGCCTGGCTTGCCCCGGCACGCTGTGCCTGCTCATTCTCATTCGACGTTTGGTTTCTCTCGCTCCGTGTTGTCTCTCCCTCTGTCTCTCCGGAAATTGTTGTTGTTTTTTGTTTTTTCTCTCGCACGCTATCCCACGCATCAAGTATTGGAGAGGCGCCGGTGTGAATCGTAGTGTACATTACCGTTATCAGGCTTCCTGGGCTTGGAGTCGGATGTGTCCGTAACGCCCGGTAGTGCTCCTAAGGCAGTGTCCGATGTACATCCGGCACTTATAACTACTGAGCCCGAGCGCGGTTGGCCCTGCCCAAGACTGTCCTTACACTTTTCCTCACCTGTTTTTTCGTTTGTTGTGGCTTGTGGCCCTGATTTATGTGGTCCGTCCTTTGGTGGTGGAGGTGGGGGGGGTTGTTGTCCAGGTCCAGGTCCCGGACCCGGTCCTGGTGGTGTGGTTTCTGTCTGTGTTCCTTGTCCCGTGCCTGCCGATGTTGTTGGTGCGGCATCCGCTGGTGGTGTGTCAGACCTGCCTCCTTGTGCTACGGATGGTGCCTGTGCATCCGGTGCAGCTTTGGGTACTGACACCCTGTCCTGAGGAACAACGCCCTGTTTGGGTGCCTCTGGTACCTTAGGTGGTGGCGGCGCTTCTACTTTCTTCGGTACCTGGGGCGCGTTACTGCTGTCTTCTTTCTTTTTGTCCTTGTCCGTCCCCGCTACAAAAAGGAGAAATATGGTAGAATGATGATAAAAAAAAAGGACACAAGTGGTACAGAAAGAAGGGGCGGTCGATGTGGTGTGGTTCGATCAGGTAGCGCCAGGGTGGGGGTGCGGCTCGATGCATGGGTCGGCTGCATGGGTCCAGGTGCACTCGGTGAACTGGGTCAGGCGGCAGCAAGCGCACGGTGAGGTGGATACATGGTAGCAGTACACTTGTATTTGTTGTTGCCGTCATCTCGTCTCCGGTGCCGTCATGACCGGCGCTCCATCCCACGCACGACTGTGACGCCGTGCCGCCGCACACACGCACAGACCTGGTGTACACTACCCGCCGCTCCCGTCGTGGCCATCGCTCCACGACAGCGAAGTAGCTTGCTGTGCTGTTGTGGCCGCTGTTCTCGGCTCAACAAAGAGGGTGCTGTTTCAGCCGTGTGCCGTGCTGTTCCCCGCGCGTGTGCGTTGTTGTTGTGGTTTTGGCGGCATCCGTATGCGCAGTCCTGTTGGTGGCGGCATCCATATTCGGCTGTAACGGTGCCGGCCCTGTCCGTGCCGGCCGTGGTAGTATGCGCCGTATGCGTATTCAGACGCATGCGTACTATGCGTATTCGTATTGCCCGTATGAGTAGCACGCTGCTCCTGTACTGTTCTTACCATTCGTATCCTGCTCTTCATCGTCATCCGCATCGTCATGGGCCTCATCGTCCGACTCTGTCTCAGGGGACGCCGCTACATTGCTGACTCCTGCTGCTATCGCCTGTTCCCTCCATTCTTTTTTAATTTGCCTGAATGCCTTCCTCATTGCTGTCTGTAAATTCCCCCCAACGTTCTGTATTTTCTGCAAAGTGTCCTCATCTACTTGATCTGTTCCATCCTGCTTGCTTCCTTTAGTTTTTGGCACTGCAAGACCACAATTCTGCACGAAGCTGTGTCTGTTCAGTGTGTTCTGTATGTTTACATTTCTTTTCAACCACTCCTTCACTGCGTCCTTCATGCTCCACCCAGCCACTTGTAGCTGTACGTCTAAATTTTGCGTGCACGCCTGCGTATAGACTAAATTCGTGCTCCAGTTTGGTAGGGCCCCCATTTTTTCCATTGAGTACCATGCATAGAAAATGCCCCACGTACTCGCACATGCGGACTCGTTCAACAAGTGCATGAACATGTGCACGATTGTACACTTAATAAAATTCCTCAATTCTCTGTTTCCGACACTATCATCTTCCATATCCGTGCCTGGTGCTTTGCTCCACCCATTAAGGAAATACAATGCTTTAGTCATAAGTGTGCATATAATTCTGGCACCCATGCTTTTAACTATTCTGGGTGTCTCAGTCGGGTCATCCGGGAGCGGCCAGCCAGAGTTCTTGCAATTCACAGAATACATATCGTCCATTCCATCCTCTTTCAAATGTTGTATAAACTTCTGCAGCTGTGCCTCTATATCCTGCCATAAACTTGTCTGCAATTGGAGTAATGCGGGGGCAACTACATATATGTCATTTTCTTGTCTTCACGGAAGATACTCGCGCCAGTCGCCCCTATGCTACATTGTGGACAAAGGATGGTATGCTCACATCGGGCATATGCTGTCCCATTCACGTAACGTAAACATATGTTTGCTGCAAACTGAGTACCCTGCGTATCGACCACCTATATATATGTGTAGGCGCATGCTCACTCCATTTTGCCCTCACAATGAATTACCGTATATGCTGTTCCATCGCCCCCTAGTGCCCTTTCCCGCACATAATGTGCTAATAAGTCCCCTAACCTCTTATAGTTCATATTGTCATTATCATAAATTAATAGAGTCCAACGGATGAAACAATTATGCTCAGATAACGGCTTTAGTATAATATGGACATAATATTCTATTACTTATTATTCAGATTGTTAGGGAACGGAACATGTCTTCCAGTATAGGCTGCCCGCTGAAACATGTTCCATGAACAAACTATCCCCTATCTGAATGTAATCACACATGCCATAAATCGTGGGGTTTGGAAGAAGGAAAAAAAGAAATGAAAAAAGGGAAACAAGACAAAAAAAGTGACCCAAAAACAACGTATCACTACAAATGCATAACAACATCCACTGCGCAATACAGAGAAGACTCTGTCTCTCTTCTACACATGAACAATATCCCCCCGTAGAGAAGAACAAAAAAGAAAAGAACACAAGAAAACATAGAAAAAATACTACACAACGCGTCATGAATATACACCCCCACCCCCTTCTCTACTAAACGCCTTGACACACACGCTGTCTCTGTGTGAGTACACCTAAAAACCGCAGTAATAACAACAACATCAGTGTCGTCTTCCGTCGTTGCCGCGTCCTCGTACAAGCGATTGTCTCCGAGCAAACGCGGCCCGGTAAAGGCGATTGTGCGAGTAAGACGGATTCGACGAAGGATTGTCCGAGTGTAAGAAGGAGGAGGATTGTCTATCCGAGCAAACGCGTCGACCAACGCGGCCGGGTGCACGATTCGACGTAGTGGCCGAGTGTACGCAGGCGCAGGATTGTCGCTCGGAGCAAACGCGTCGACCACCGCGGCCGAGTGTAAGAAGGAGGAGGATTGTCTCCGACTAAAGCGGTTCGAGTGAAGGGGTTAGAGGGACGCATTCGAGTAAGGCTTTCGCGGGACGGATTCGAGTGAGGCAGCAGGGAGCGGGGGACGAGGACGAAGGAATACACATATTATGTGCGGCAGCAATAACGGCGTCAACGACGGCAACGACGGCAACGACGGCAACGACGGCAACGACGGCAACGACGGCAACGACGGCAGAAGTCTTGATGTTGTTGTTATACTGGGTTTTAGTTTAAACAGGGGGTATTTGTTGTTAAGGATTTTAGTGAACAGGGGGGAATATTCTCACTATGTATCGGTAGAAGTTCCCGTTAGAGGAATATGGGTCCGAAACATACTGTTCCATTAATGTGCACTTCAGTGAGCAAGGCCACGAGTGACGAATTGTATAAGGGAAAATAGGGGAAAGCCATGTGGAAGTATTTGACAGTACTATGGGAGGACTATATAGACAAAAAGGATATAGGGGTCCAGAAGGACGATATTGCGAACTTTGGGGTAAGTTTAAATATATGGGATAATGCAACACATGTCTAGGAGGTATTATATTAGTATATTAGGATAAAAGGGAAGAATGCATTGAGAGGCTGAGAGCGTGTCCTAGTGTCGATCACTATAATTTCTGTGGGAACGGGGACGCAAAAATGTATTTATGCAGATAGGTGTATAGTAGTTTGTAGCATTACATGAACACAGAGAATAGAGTACGAGATTATAACTAACATGCGAATATATATAATGCATATTATATTTATAGGAAAAATTTTGGGGAAGTATAGAGACAGTATGGGAGAAATTTAAAAAATATATGCAGGACGAAGAACAGGCAGGTACAATGCGAGAATCGTGTGAAGCATTAATGGATTCAGAGTCTACTAAAGGATGGGGTCCAGGGGACAAAGATATATGCGAGTTAACACTTATAGCATTACATTTTAAACATGACATTTATTCAGTGATAGAGAATGCAAACTTACAGAATATAGATGGTATGGTAGATAGGGACAGGGACATAATAGTGTATATGAAGTGCATTCTAGTTAATATATTTATGAAAAAAATCATAGGCAAAAACTGTTTAGCAGCAGAGGGCGGGCAATTGGCATTTAATTATGCGAAGGGAGTATTCAACGATATGGCCGGGAAGCCGGTAGGTAATATTTCATGTGAAGAGAAGGATGCAAGGGAAGGGGGGGTACCAGGGGTGACAGCACAAGATAGAGATTTCTGGGAAATAATGGAAAGGTGGTTTGAAAGGAATAAGGAAAAAATAATGGATGGGGATACGGGAGTATGGGGTCCAGAGTGTAAAGTGGAAAGAACAGGAAGAAAGCAAGGGGGCAAGCAAGGGTTGGAAGTGAACGATTTAAAGGAACAAGTGAAGAATACAATGGACGAGGTTGGGAAAGTTATGGGTGAGAAGGTGAAGACAATAATAGAGATGGTACGTGGATGCGACAATAAGGCCTGTATGAAAAAGATACTGGAGGACGCAAAGAACAAAGAAAAGGAGGAAACATCCCGCCCAAAGGCTCCTACAGGGCACGATCAGCAACGGGGGGCTCAGACAACAAAATCATCACCATCAGGATCTGCAGCACCACCACTATCAGAACCAGGGAAAGTGGAAGAACGGAATAAAACAGGAGCGGCAAGTGCGTCAGCAGTAACATCATCCAGCGCGGGTGCGGAGAACACAGGACAAGGGACAACACCGTCACCTGTACCAGCACAACCACTGGGATCACCGAGGACTGAAACAGAAGCGGCGCCACCACCACCAGCGGCACCACCAACAGCTACCGGTGCAGAGGACACCCAAGGATCCAGATCACCACCTCCTCCACCAGAACCGTCAAGTCCGACAGTACCGTCAGACCCAGGACCTGATGGAACTTCGCGGAAAGACTCAGGTAAGCCATCAGTGCACAGTGCACACAACACGCGTGTTCGCCAGAAATCTCCAAAGCTTCCGACAGACTGTGAGCATCTGCAGGGAGCTCATGAGGATAAAGTTTTACAGTGTTTCGATAAGGCGGGCCAGAGAGACCGCCGCGGGATGTAGACGTCGACAGACGTAGACGCACACACACTGTCTGTGTGTGTGTTGTGTGTGTGGTGTTGTGTAGTTGGAGAGAGAGAGTCTTTTCCCGGAGTGGCACCGTAACCACCGTTCGCACCGTGGCCAACCATGAGCGATGGACCGTGAGTCCCACGATCGGTTGCATCGTGTGGCCAACCAACAACGACAACCATCTATCAACTTGCCAAACTTTAGATTCATCATCTTCCTTCTTCCCTTACACTTCCCCTCAGGACCTGCAGGCGTAGACACCACACCTACAACGGATTCACAAAAACCAGCACAAGAACCACCGGCACCACCACCGAAGGCAGCACAACCACAACCAGCAACATCCTCCAGTGGAGCCGCAGCGGCATGCCCTGGTCCAGTTGGTCCCGCAGGTACAGCTCCTGCGTCCGGCCCTTCTGGTCCCGGCTCCTCAGGACCTGGTTCTACTGGTCCAGGTTCTACTGGTCAACAAAGCCCTGGTGCCTCAAGTCCTGCCTCCCCTCCTAGTGCTACTAACGATCAAGGTATCGGTTCTAATAAAACAAATGGCGGTAATGATTTTGTATTAGGATCAGATCCTCCAAAAGCAGCAGGTGACTTAGGAGGAAATTACGGCCCACGTACCCCACAGGTTCCCCATACTGTAGTCCCAAACAATGTGCCTTCGAATGATGGTGGTCCAACCCCGCCCGACCTAACGGCCGACGTCCTTACCGCCACTACTCCCGTACTCTTCTTCCTGTCCGCCCTCATCGTCGCCATTCTTGGTTATTCCCTGTGGAAGGTAAGCACAGCCACAACGCACAACCACACAAACGCACAACCACACAAACGCACAACCACACAACCACACGCACAACGCACACACAAGCACGCACAAATATAACCGAGTGGAAAATGGAACAACAACCGTTGCCATTCGCCATTCCACTGCTCCATCCGCTGTTCCCAAAAGGAACTATAACCAACTTTACACCATTTGGAAGTTACTCCACAAGAAAACAAAAAAACGATAATAACTTTTAGAACAAAGAACAAAAAAAACAAAAAAAAACCTACTACAGATTAACGTCCCTATATGCGGATACATTGTACATTGGAGGCAACGGAGTTTGGGCTCGTGCGACACAATATATTAGATACATGGTCACACAAGGGCCTTATATGTATGTAATACTAGCACAATATGCATATATTGTTGTAACTATGAAAGCTTATT
>NW_012192608.1:0-2314 GCF_000956335.1 Plasmodium fragile | reverse complement strand
CGAAAGCGTGCAATCCTGAAATTTTGCAATCCGGGAACGTGGCAATCCAGAAACCTTAAACACTAAGCCCTAAGCCCACAAGTTCGCTATACTTATGCTTTATAAATATATGCTCCTTACACTCCTAATTAAATCCATTCACACTTTGTCAAAATTAAGATACAGAGGCGGGTATATACGCATAAGAACATTTCGAAACTATATTTTTGCATGTATTATTTCTCACTACGTGTAACAAATCTGAGAACGATATAAATGACGACCCCCATAAATAATAAACGGCCACGATATACATGTATAATTATGCGAATACGTTATAATAGTAACCCCCCTAAATACTGATACAATGTAACTTTGAGCCCGCGGCTCTACACCGCCAAAAAATTTTTTGTCGCCGTTCTTGTATGTAAAAGGGGTATAATTTATTCTGTTGTTACTAACTTCCTCAACCTTATACATAACTTAAAAAGAGTAAAGTGTTATTCCACATATAGAATGTTGCTCCCGTGAATATGCTCTTTGCTCCTATTACACCGTTAAAACGGCGACATGATTGATCAGCCCGTGCTGAACTTGTGAAAAATGTTGACCCCTTTAGTCAACTGTTACATCATATAATATGTACCAAAAATGGGTTCTTCACTGTGTTCTTCCGTACTTCCTTCTTCCCTTATATTAGGGTGCACGTGAACCATTTATGCAAATTATATTTATATATTTAGGTAAGAATAGTAAATCATATACAACATTGATTTTATCCATGTTCACTATTGGCCGATGAAGAAAAGTACTACACGAATAATCCATACACGTAGATGTGGAAGAAGGAGAAAACAATTCTATAATTCATATATATATAAACAATATATTGCCACTACTGACATTTTCTAAAGGGAAAAAAAGAAACAGAATGACGTTCCTTGTGAAATTTTCTATATTTATTTGTGCCCTGTGCTTTGGGCAACTTGCTGACGGTGTATGATACCAACAACTGTATTTTGACAGTTCTTACATCTACCATGATTTACTACTTACTCCCGTGCTAACAACTATAAACCTACCTCCCTACCACTCATTTGCACGATCTACGTCCTTCTATATACCGTAACACTCGTATATATATTCCCCTTTTTTGTCATTCGTGTTAGGCGAGTACCATAGGCACATCTTCGGGCAATGGCACAAGCGAATATGGCACAGATGTTGGAACTGCGGCTGCAAGTACAATTGCAACGACCAGCGTGTCGTTGAGTGATGGCACGGATGTGGGCACACGGGGTCAACGTAATTTTTACGACGATCATGCGACGGGTAGTCGCGCGAAGAACACGGTGTTCGTGGACATGCTGAGAAAATTCAAGCCCAGGGACAAAGTAAAGGAGCCACGACCTATAAAGAGCAAGCCACAGGGTGCAACAGCACAGAACAAGCTCAAGCAACTGTGTCAGAAATTGAAACAGTGTAAAATGGGGAGAAGAGCATGGATCAAGCTTATAGTTGTTTTCTCAGTCCTGTATCCATTCCTTATGTCCTCCGTAGGACAAAGCACGATTAGTTACGCGGTACATGGTATCTTTATGTTACAAGTAGCAGCTCTTATGAAGCTTCCCGGGCTTGCACCTTTCATACTATTTGTAATTATCTATTTGTGTGTGCTACTGAGATTCTGCCGCTCCAAGACAGCGAAATGTTTACTGGATAAAATTTGGAAGAAGAAGGAGAAGGAGGAAGCTGGCGCAGAAACGAAAAGCAACGAAGGAGAAGTAAATAAGAAACAGGAAGCACTTAAAGAGCCAGGAACATTTCAGAAACAGGAAGGACCTACGAAGAAGGAAGCATCTGGGATATTAGAGTTACCTAAGAAACCTGAGACACGCGGGAAATCAGATGTACCTCATAACCAGGAAACACCTAAGAAACCAGAAGTATCTAACAAAACGGAGGTACCTTGAAAAACAGAAGTTCCAAATAAACCGGAAATACGCGCAAAAGCGCAATTACCTCATAAACCAGAATTACGCGTGAAACCGGAATCATGTGGAAAATCAGAAGTGCCTAAGAAATCGGAAGCACGTGCGAAAATAAAACTACCCTGGAAACTAAAATTACCGGGGAAACCATAAGTAACGTCGTGTATGCCACTTCCGGCAGGCAACTTCACTGTTACAGTATGCTTATATATATTTCTTATATTTACCTGTTTATAACACTTCGTACTATGTTTATGACAGGGTTTATTAATGTTTATATTATTTACCATATAGTTGCGCCTTAAATTATACTGATGTTTATATCTGTCCAATGTACATGGTTT
>NW_012192607.1:303682-315292 GCF_000956335.1 Plasmodium fragile | reverse complement strand
CGCTGCTCTGTGTTTGGTGATGCCTTTCGCTTTTTATCAAGTTAAGTCAATTTTTACCCATTTATGTCAATTTTTTGGCCGCAAGTGCGTGGCGGGAGAGAAGGCACCTGTTTCGTAATTTTTTTTTTTTTTTTTTTTTTTAATTACACGGGGGAGGGGATATATATACTTGGGTAAGCACAAGAGTTGTGCACCGTACAAATAATACACGGTACACATACCCCCCAAATATGTTTTGCCTCTTTTTTCTTTCTCCGTTTTCCGGTTGGGCTCAAGAAGGGCAAGTTTGCGCGATGCCTGTTATCTAACCTCTGTGCATAAATTAAGGAATTTTTTTTTTTTTTTTATTACAAAAGAGTTTTCCCCTGTTACGGCACATTGTGTATCATTTCCCTCATGTGTAAATTCACAATGCCATTTTCCTTACCTTTTGCTAAGTAGCCATGTCACAGTGGGCTCCCCCCCCCCACCCTAACGTGTATAAGAGTTGGTTAAAAGGTTGTCTGGGTCAATTGTCAATTGAACTGTGGTAGTTGGTGTCCTGGTTATGCCTCTCCTTCGCGTTGTGTATATTTTGTTTTTGAGCGAAAACATGAAATGCGTTGCGCTCATTTTTGTGTGCATCGCTTTTCACGTCCAGCAGGGAGTGGGACCATTGCGCGTTAAACGCAGGGGCGTCTCTTCTTGCCCGTCGTTCGTCCTACACCCACGAAAAACAAACGGGGGACACACCAACCGAATAAACAAAGGTCATAACTACAAGACCTTCTTATGGGGGTACCCCATTTATGATGATTCACCCTTTAAATTGAGGAGGCCAAAAATATACCCCAACTTTGAATATGGCGAGCTCAGGAAGTCACAAGATTTCGATTACGTCATAAGTACAAACATTGCACAGAAGAAGTAGGTCCATCGGTTGCGCGTGGGAAGCAATGGAGGTTTCGCACAGCTGCTAGCGGCATATGGGGTGTTACACATACATATATATATGTGTATAAATTTTTTTTTTTTTTTTTTTTTTTTTTTCCCCACCCAAATAGCTACAAAATCCCCGATGTTGGCTACCTGTACAATGTGGAAGAAATGGGCACAGGCAGAACTGATGACGTGTAAGACAAAAGGAGATCACATAATTAATGCACACGCAGATGGTGTATCACCAAAGTATGTATGGCGAGTCCATATTTACTTTTTTCTCCACCTCTTCGTTATCACATCATTTATATATATTATCTCCCCCCCTTTTAAAGCCACACGCCCATCGACATGGTGTTTGGAGAGCGGGACGTCGACCCAAATGAAGTGGAAAAAATTAAAGCCGTTCTCAACATCTTTGACCAGGGAAATGTAACACACACACAAAGGGAAAAGCGAAAAAGGGAATGCGCTTATATGTGGGCTAGAGGGGAAAGGGTCCACTTAGTTCTTTCATATGGCGCAGAGATGGAGTGGTTCTGCTCTTGCCCATTCTCAACTGCCGCAATATTGCAACACGATTGTGCCTTTTTTTTTTTTTTTTTTTTTTTGAGAAGGGGATGGGCATATGCACCTTAATGGGCGCGAAGCGGGGGCACTTTGCCTTCAAGTACAACGGCTATTTAAGCCACTTTCACGGAGTTAAAAATTATTTAAGGTAACAACGGGTTGCTTTCCCCGATTTGTCCTTTCCCCCTTTTTTTTTTTTTTTTCCTCGTTAATTCCCCTGATCCCTCCATTTCCTTAGGTTCCTGATTAACAAGCACTACCCTGGGGCCAAGGTTACCCTAATTAGCGAGGTACGTTCAGTTCATTATGAACCACCTGCAGGGTGGAGACATGCACATGTATTCAAAGTTTTCACCGCTTTGCTTACTCTTGTTTCTTCACCCTATTGTTTACCCACCCACCCCTCTCCCATTCAGCACTGGATTGACGCGATCGACGAGTCTGTGTGTGTCAGGCATAGCAACATCCCCTTTTCCAAAATAGGACACGTAATATTGCATATGAGGGAAAAAAGAAAAACGGAGTGCCCGCCCCCCCTTGCCTCTTATTACCCCCAGTGGGGGATAAAGCTACTCCCCATCTGAGGCAATCGCATATCCATTATTACGAGCCGTTTGTATACAACTGAGTTTGCTCATGTTCTTCACCTCCCCCCATCCCCCATCCCACCTTTGCAGCAAAGACGACTGGTCTTTAACAAGTACGATTATATTTATGAAAATGATAAGAACAGGAGAATATATAAAGCGGAAAACCGAAGCAACGTATGGGCCTTCCATGACGACCCGCAAATGTTGACCTAGGGGAGGGGAAGTGCTGAGTGTAACAGTTCTTGTTGGAGCAGCTGACAGGATGGCAACGCCCCCCCATACACATTGCAGTGTCGCACCGATCACGCGAACAGTTGATCACTTTTTTTTTTGGTGAAGCATTTTCCGTAATGTGCATTTTTTTTTTTTTAATTACGTGTGTTTGTGCAACATTCACTTTTGTACGTACACACGCGAGTTTGACTTATTTATACATTTCCCCCCACCAAACCCACCCACCCAAAAAAAAAAAAAAATTAACCAACTACATAAAGTAATGTTATACTATATGCGCAGTTCAAAAGACACGTTTTTATCATTTCTCCATATGGTTTAGCTAAAGTTCTTTTTCACTCGATAAAGTTCCAACTTGGAAAAAAAAAAAAAAAAAAAAAAAAAAAAAATACACCGCATGAACAGCGAGAAAAAAAAGGTCATAAAAAAGTAACAACAACGGGCATATTAAGAAAATAAAATTTTGTCCTTAAAAAAAGGGGGGCCTCCTCTTTCAATAAGGTATATTCGTTTATGCTTTTTGGACTAAGAGGTACTTTCTCTTGGGGAAGTTTTGCACTTTCTTTTGCGTTCTGCGGGGTGGGCGAAATGGAAAAAAAAAATATATATATATATGTACATATATATATGTGTGTATGCAGATTAAAAACGTTTCGCTGTTCCCTGCAAACGCAGGTGAAACATTACACACGATGGTGTTTCCCTCTCAGCGGAATGGTAAACATAAAAACAGGGACGCAACATTTTTTTTTTTTTTTTTTTTTTTCCCCCCCTCATATTTGTAACGACTTTCTCACCTTAATGTCATGGCGGCTTTCTGCTTTGGGGTTAACTCGAGTCTCTTGGCTTTGGTCAATTTTTTTCTCAAGTTGTATGGCTTGAATTTTTTATTTTTGTATTTTTTTCTCAATTCCATTTTTCTCCTTTGATTGTAGACCGTCAGGACTCGAGCGATGTCTGTAGGGATATAGGAGAAAGGGGAGGGGGGGGTGTGGACATTTGAAAAAAACAGTTCAATGAGCATTTTCTTTTATGCTTGGACGTGTGTAGTGTGAATGGGGGAAAAGGACAACCAAAGGCAGGCTCTCCCACAAAGAGTCCCCGATTTAATCGACTTCACAAAAAAAAAAAAACTTACTCTTTCTAACGCTGTGTATTTTGGAGTTCTTGGCAGAGTTCCCTATGGCTTTGCTTATGCGTAAGCCACTCAGCTCCTTCTTGTAATCCTCCAGCTTATCTAGCAGCTCCTTCTTCTTGAGGGGCCTCAATTGAAACGCTTTAATGTTACTCTACAAAAGGGGGGAAAAGGAGGGGTGCGAGCGGTGATCACATGTTGTCATATGGGTCCAAGCGGCAACGCATCCGCTTCGTCTCTGCGTTCAAGAGCTCATTTTTTTTTTTTTTTTTTTTTTTTTTGCTTCTTCCCCCAAGGTGGCCAAATTCTTATATGCTAGTTATATATATAGTTCGCCTTTAGGAAGAACCACCATTTTTTTTTTTCTTCTCAGCTGCGGCCCCCTCTCTCATTATATACTATAATCAATGCGTGATAAATCCCATTTGTGGGGGAGTTCAAACAAAATATAATTTTTCCATTTTTCTCTTTTACCATTTTGACTAAGTGAATGAAGATGTTAAAATGTGCTTCTTGTGATGGGTTTCCCTTTTGTTGGAGGGGCCTTTTCTTTCCTCTCTGAGGTAAGCTAAATCAATCAGTGGTTTAAAAAAAGTTCAAGTTTGTCGTCAGTGCGTGGATTAATATATATATATATATATAACTCCTCGCCTGTTTTGCGATTTTAATGCTTTTTTGTGTTGAAGTGGAAAAATGGAACAACGGGGAACAGGACTTTTCCTTCGATGAGCACAACTGTGGGGTTGCTTCGCATGCCTTGGTTCAATAAATATACGTTGCTTCTTTCTCGTACGTTACGTTACTGTTCCAATATGTTGTTTGCGTATATTACTTAAATACGTTGGTAGGGAATTATTTTACTAATTGACTGGTGTTTTTTTTTTTTTTTTTGTTTTTTGTATCGCTTCCCCGGTATTTTTGTTCCTCTATGCGAGTTTGTTAGCACTCCGCCGAAATTTTTAAAAAATGCGCAAAAAATAGAAGCGACGATGGGGAAGGTATAATTTAAATTTACTAACTTTTTTTTTTGTCCGTCGCGCGGTACCCATTAATTAGCGTATCTTGCCCCAAATGGTTCAGTGCGCATACCGGGTGTGGGGCATATTTTTACATAACCCCCCTTCCATCCGTTTAGCGGTGACCGTCGCCCCGAGCCCTACCCGCATCCGCCCCCTTGCCAGTGCGCATTCCTACGCCTACCAGTAAATTGGATATACGTACGCAATGTACTACCACCCATATGAAGGGTGACATACGTGAGGCATATTATGTACGTATTTGTACGGCGGCGCGTAGAAAGGGGGAACCGTGCCCCACATCAGTTCCTTTTTTTAACCCTTTAAAAAATTATACTTCCAAGCTGCGCCAAAATGAAGGGGGCTTTTTTCCCCTTTTTTTTTTTTTACAGCCCAGAAATGTGCCTTTTTCGAAAAACGAAAGGAAAGTGCTCCATGCGGGGTGAAGTTATACTTTTCGTAATGCAAAAAAAAAATAATAAATAAATAAATAATAATCACGTTTACGTGATCGTGTCAATCATGTTGGAGAAACCCTAAACGAACCCCAGGTGCCTATCCCATTTGTTAAAAAAAAATTATTAATGATGAAAGGTAAAGGGATGCAACAGTTCTTTTTCTTTGTGGGAGATTTATCCCTTTAGGGGGAGGATGCATCCATCATGTGTTCATACATTTTGCATACTCCCCGCTCACTAAAGACAAGTGTACCCCCAGACCACGTTCCACTCCACGCTGTTATGTCCACATAGAGGATCACGAAAAGGAACGGTTTTGGTTGAGCTTCTTCTTCATGCCAAGCCCCCTTTTGTGTAACGCTCTTGGCGGAGACAGAACTCTCCCTCCACACCAAAGGTAAACGACTGATATTTTCACACGACAAAACATTTTAAACAAGTTTTAATTTTGAGCAACGTATTGCAATGTTGAAGTGGAAAAAAAAAAAATTAAAAAAATATATAATAAATAATAAATAAATAATAAATAAATAATAAATAAATAATAAATAAATAATAATTACATAATAATTACATAATATTTAAAAAAAAAAATACACCATTGTTTAGTGTGGTAAATAGTACAGCCGGCGTGTTGCTCGGTAGACGGGCTTTAAAAAAAAAAAAAATTTGAAAATTTAAAAATTCATGAGGGTAAAGGATTAAGCTGTGCATATAACACATCACATGCACACATCCACACGCATGCTTGCTCAGAGATTTCACCCTGGGGCACACGTATATATAAACGATTCGCGTTGGGCGCCTCCTGCTACATGCACATTTGATTCTCCTATCTTTATTCCTGACAGGGGGGGGGTAAAAATTAAAAAGCGAAATGGCGAGTACGCCACGGGAAATGCCAAGACGCGTTCGGTGAAATTATTAAAGAAACTCATTTAACATTTGATTAGCATGCTGGGCCCTACATGTGTGATTAGACCTGCAGGGGGGGTAGGGTAGCAACATGCTACCTATTTAAACACGGACGCGTTGTTTTTCCCTTTCTTTCACTCGCCCCATTATTTGGTTGTACGTGATGGGACGCACTATTGTATAATCATATACATATGTGGGTTTAAAAAAAAAAAATTTTTTTTGTATCTTTTTTGTATTTTTTTCGCATTTTTTTTTTTTTCAGTAATTTGGTTTGTTCTGTAATTTTCTTTTTTTTTTTTTAATAAAAATCATGACACGCATGGGAGCTTGCAAATTTGCGGGAACCAAAACGGGTAGGCAATTTCCGTGAGTGAGATGTGCTCCTTTTAAGTGGGGGGTAGTCGTCTGTTCTACGCTTGCGGTGGTGCACACTATTATAACCCTATAACTGCTTCAGCCGTGGAGTAAGGTTCACCTTGTCACATTTCCACCGTTTAAAACTCAATCAAAAGCGCCGCACACGTGGATACTGTTTGTCCATTACATGGGCTGTACCCTTTTCATGCCTCATTTTGCACCTGGTTGCAAATGCTCTCATCACATTCCTCCTCCACCAAAGCTACGCGTTCTCCGCCGCTAAACTCTTCCAACGGTTTGAGCGTGTTTTCCTTGTCCACGTCGCAACCCTCTACACCTTCACATGATTCATTCCTCAAGGACGCATTCAAATCTGTGTAATCGGAGTTGGTCGATGCGTTATCATTCATATAATGGTCAGCTACTTCATCCTGTTTGCTACTACCCTTGACGATAATATCATTTTCACTTTCGCTGAATTTACTTTTATCCTCCCTTTCCTTTGGGTCACATTTCTTATCGGTGAGAATTGCATCGGTGAGAATCGCCTCCATTGCAGGGGCATCCTCTTTGTTCACTGGTTCCTCTGTCACTATGTCCCTTTGACTGTTGCGAACTTCCTCCTCTTCCACCTCTACATACTCCTCGTACACCTCTTCAACTACCTCTTCGAACTGATCCGACTCCGTCTTTTCTTCTTCGTTACCGTTTTCGTCAACGTTAAGGTCTTCTTCATGTTCTCCCTTTGCAGAAACCCCGTCCCCATCCTCCTCATGCATTTCCATATCGTCCTTCTGCTCCGCCTCACCCTCCACCTCCAATACCTCCTCCATCACTTCTTCCTGTTCTTCCTTTTCCTCTTCTCCCTCCACGACGTCATCCCTTCCTTCTTCCACCTCTTCGTACACTTCCTTTTCTTCCAGCTCCACTACGTCCTCTTCTTCTGCGTCCTTCTCAGCGTCGGCCATCTCCTTTTCCCCCTCCTCTTTTTCCTCTTCCTCTGCCGCCATTTCTTCCACCACTGCGGCCACCTCTTCTTCCACTTCCTCGTCCTCTTCAGCCGTCTCGGTGCCCTGTTCTATAAATTCCTCCAGCACAGCTCTCACTTCGACATCCTCCTCGGTGTCCTCTTGGGCGACCTCTTCAGCCATGTCTCCAATCGATTTGGCTTCTTCCTTGCCATCTACATCCTCTTCCTGCCCTGAACCCTGTACCTCCCCCGCTTGTGGCTCCTCAGGTGGCCGCCTCTCTTCCGCCTTCTCCTCATCTTCGCCCTTTTCCTGCTCCTCCGCTCGGACTTCATCAGGGGCTTCATCGTTTTCGCCCTTTTCACCGACAATCGAGGGCTCTTCGGTGACATTTTTCTCCTCGCTCATCGGAGCGCCTTCATCCACTCGTTCTTCTACCCCTTGTCTCCCCCCTTCCGTGGCGCCATCATCACCATCACCATCAGCTGCGCTTTCCTCCAAGATGGGCACCACCGAGGGTTTCTCCTCCTCCGCGGCATCGGCGGCGTCCACTTTTTCGTCCGCTTCCTCGTCCACTCCGTTGTCTATTGCATCGTCCACCTCTCCCCCGGTCTTCAACTTCTTGCTTACATTTTCTTCGTCACTTTGGTGCTCACTTTTCCTTTTACTGTTTAGCGTACGGACATTTTTGTCAGGTTCAACATCTGTCGGTTGGTGGACGCCGCTAATCAGATCTTCTTCCTCCCCTTGGGTGGGTTCCTTCGGGTTGTCATTTTTATTAAGGCTACCCTGATGATCCGTTTTTACACCACTGTCTACCTCACTATTATATTTTCTTTTTTTTTTTTTTTTTTTCTTTTCTTCTTTCCTGTCTGTCAAGTCGTCCCTCCTTTTAATATCCCTGTCGCTGATCTTTTTGATTCCCCTCTTGTCCATCGAACTGTCCTCCACAATATCTCCCTGCAGTGGAAGTAGCACTGCCTTTTGCTTGCTTCTGTCCTTATCTTCCTTGTTCAAAATTTCCCCTTTTTCTTTGAAGGTACAATTTACGTTAGACAGTTCTTCCTCTTTCTCCTCATCCGTTGTGTCATCACTTATATTATATTTTGAAATATTTTTCGAAATGGAAATTAATTTTACAATCTTACTGTACTGAGAATAATTAAATTCATCTCCTTCTTTTGAATTTTCTTCACATTCCCTTACCACGTCGCCATGAATATTTGTATCTTTTTTATTAATCTTTTTATATAGTCTATCCAGTTCACCGTTTTTGTGATCTCTTTTTTCCTTTTCGTCCATTTTTTTTCTCCTTTTTCTTTTTTTCTCTTCCTCTAGTTTGTCCTCCTCCGACTTGTCCTCCTGTTCACGTAGATCCTTCACCTCCTGCACGTGACGTAATTCTTGCAGGCCTGGTGTTGGGGGCTTTATGGTTACGACTGACGCTTCGCTCCCTTGCGGCCCCTCTTGATCCGATTGGTCCTCTTCTGCCGCATCGACTGCCGCATCGACTGCCGCGTCGACTTCCCGCTCTGATTTGCCCTCAAGCGAATTAACGTTAGGCGCCTCGTCCGACTTCACAACCCCCTCATCGTTCATTTCGACATTGCCTCTGTTCCCCATAGGGGAGTCTCCCTCAGGGTTGTCTGAGGCGACTGTCTCCTCCTGGTCGTTCTTCTCATCTTTGTCGTGGTCTTCGTCTTTCATTTGTTCCGCCTGCTCGTTCTTCGCATCTTTGTCGTGGTCTTCATCTTTCATTTGTTCCGCCTGGTCTGTAAGATCATCTGTTACGTCGGTTTCGTCCGTTTGGTCCTCCGTTATGTTCTCGGACAGGTCCTCTGTTAGGTCCTTCTCTGAGCCCTTCGTGCTCTCGACTACTCCAGCATTGTCTCCATTCCCCTTGCCGACCTGATACCTTTTATCCTTCTTCCTTGAAGTGTCCTCCATATGACCCCCTACCTGGGCCCCCTCGAGCATCGCTTCCTCCTCCTTTGTCTCCTCCAACGTGGGCAGATATTCCGTTTCCGTTTTAAAGGACTCGTAAATATCGCTGTCCTCTAAATCGTCGAGCTCATCATTAGTGGACTCCTCCCCGATGCCTCTTATGGACACGCTCTTATTATCAAAATCGTAATCGTCCTCATCCTCTTCATCCTCATCTTCGGAGTCGGAGGACAAGTCGTCATCCTCTTCATCATCGTCTAGGCTTCCTTCTTCATCCTCCTGTGCTCCTTCATCGCAGCAGCCATCCTCCTCCTCATCTCCATCAGCCTCTGCCCCTTGGAGAAATTCCCCGTCCACGCCCTTGGCGCTAACAGCGTGAGATTTCCCCATGAAGGAATAATTGGCTTTCTTCTTCCGTTTCCCTCCTTTCATTTCATTTTTGCTATTCATTAAAAAATTATACGTGTCGTTGGTAATGTGTAGTTTGTTTATTATTGCATTTCTATCGTTTAGGTTTTCATTTAGATCGTCTATGACAATGTAAATGTTACTGTCGTCAATTACAATGTGGTCTTTGTTTTTATTTTTATTTTTTGCTCTTCCGTCGTGTTTTTTCACATGGGCCACATTGGCTTGTTTCATTTTTTCTTCCTTCGTTACGTTTTTCGCAATTTTTGCAATTTTTGCAATTTTCGCAATTTTCGCATGATCACTTTTTGCGCCTTTCTGATCTTCACTCTTCGTATTCCAGTGGTGGATCTTCATGCTCCCTTCGCCATGGCCTCGCGCGTTCTCCTTACCTCCCCCTCCTTCTTCGCTCCTTCCTATTCGTTCTTTACTTAATCCTTGGAGCAATTTGGCTAAATTATCTCCCTTCCTGACGCCATCCCGTACTAGCAACTTCCCCAAGGAGGAATTTTTGTTCTCCATTGTTCTTCTCCTGCTATTGTGTGTTACTTGTGTGTTAGTACTTCTTCCCCTTGGGTGGTGGGTATTATCCTCCTTAGTGGAAACACGACAATAGCTGTGCTCCTTTTTCTGCTTTTCGGTTAAGCTTTTTTTTTTGTTTGGCTCATTAAACTTGAGTACGGTACCTCGACTGTTATTCTTGCTACTGTTTTTTTTCCCCCTCACGGAGTTTTTATCCTCTGTTTTGTTTAAACAACTTGCTCTTTCTTTAACCTTTTCTATACCCTCCATAAGGAGTTTTTTCTTTCCTTCATTATTTATTTCACTCAAAATTTTTAACTTATCAATGTGTCTTAAATTTGTTTGTGAATGCTTCCTTGTAGCCACTGCATTTTTTTTCAAAACGGCTTGATTGTATATGCCTCTTTCTTTGGCGCTTTCCTTTTTTTTTTTCGTTTGCATTTTGTTGGTCCGACTGTATATACGGGATGGTACACTTTTTTTTTTTTTTTTTTTTTTTTTCTCAGCGGGCAAACACGGGGGGGGTTTTTTTTTTTTTTTTTTTTTTTTTTTCTCAGCAGGCTAACACAGGGGGAGTTTTTTTTTTTTTTTTTTTTTTTATTGCCTCAGCTTGGTGGGTTGCCTTTAATAAAAATTATTTTTGTAATGTTTGGATAACCAGATTTTGATGTATTTTTCTTTCTTTTCTTCTTTTGGGTTTTTTCCCCGACTTGTTTCCGTAGCTCCAAATTCAATTTAGCTGTATTTTCATAAAATCATCAACAATTATAAATGTGCATGTAAGGAGAGAAACAAAAAAAAAAAAAAGAATATTTATTACGTATGCCTAAAATGATATATATATATATGGTTGAATAAGGCAAAACTTGTGATAAACAACTTTTTTTTTTTTAAACTTTTTGTAATACTATTTTTTTTTTACACTCTTTTATACAATTTTTTTTTTTTTTTTACCTGAACAGTTCAGGTGAAATGCACAGGAGATAATTTCTCCTCACCGTGAAAAGCATTTCTTTTTTTTTACACACATAAAAGGGGGAGGGGGCTGCGTGTACATGGTGAAATACACTGTGCAGTGTGCACTACTTGGTAACCTCACGTTCGTGCAATTGCGAGCGTATAACTCTGAACTTTAGTGAAAGGTTCATTAGTTTTTCTGGTTTGGCCAAGTCTGATGCGAAAAATGAGGATAATTGCAAAAAAAAAAACAAAACAAAACAAAACAAACTGTTAGAACATTGCAATAAGCTTGACGATAGATGCACACACAAAACTTTCTTTGGTACATGCGTTGATGTACAAAAGGGGAAGGGAACACTTTTGTTCACGAATAAGGTGTTAATCATTTTTTGCTTGTATTCTTCTGTTGACTTTGAAATTTGCTAATAGCTTAAAAATGTGAACATCAGGTGGGCCATTGTTCAATGCTTAAACAAAATACACGTCCCTCCCTTTTTGTGCCAAGTGACGGATCTTTCCTTTGTGCAAAAAAAAAAGGGTGGAGTAAAGCAGGTGCTGGGAAGGGGAAAAAAGGACAAAAAGGAAACGAAATAAGAACAAAGTACCCAAAAA
>NW_012192607.1:283561-300849 GCF_000956335.1 Plasmodium fragile | reverse complement strand
AAAATACATAAGAGTAACATTTACTACATCCCCACCTATACGCGCGGCAACATCCTCCTACGTGGTTCTCATTTTCCTTTTTTTTTTTTTATATCTTACTGTTGCTAAGCATATTTTTTTTGTTTTTCGCCCTTTAAAATTAAAACAGCGCAAAATGAGTATAGAATTTTGCTCGCAGCACCTGTTGGCCTATGACAACTCGATAATCGCGTCGGAAAATGAGTAAGGCGCGAGAGGGGGATGCAGCTGCGTGGTGGCAGTTACGGAGAGAGTCGCTACAAAAACGTGTTGAACTGGGTGTGATTACGCTTGGCCCCTTTCTCCCCTTCCCCCCTTCCCGCTTCTCCACATGAGACACGGTGTTTTTTTTTTTTTCGTTCCCCCCAACGCAGCATAAAATCAAAGGCGGAAGAAAACCTGCAGCACATTGTCCAGTGCATGGACGCCCTGAAGAGCGGACAGGATGACTTCAGAGACCCGGCTTACCAAATGACCAAAACAAACCACTTCAACATACCTAGGTATTCAAAAATCCCCAAAGAGAAAAAAAATACAAAATGGGAAAACTTTGCGAAAAAGAAATTAATGAAAAAAAATAAAAGTGGATTGATTTACGACAAGAATTCCAAAGCGTGGGTCAGGCGATTTCAGAAAAAACAAATAAAAATAAATGAAGATAATGCAAACTTCGTTCATGAGTACAAACCGAGTGACAACATATATGAGGATCCTTTTGAAAGAATGGAAGAGGAAAAGGAAATTAAAAAAATGAAACATAAAATGAGAGAAATGAAAAATAAATTTCACCAGGAGGGCATATCCACGGAGGACATCAAGTACATTGCTCGCCAGAAAAAGAAGAGGGACAATCTCATGGACAATTTGAAAACGTAAGAGAGAAAGGGAGGGAAAAAAAAAAAAAAGGAGGGGACGCCGCAAGCGGTATAGGGGAGTATTACATACCAGCACCTCAACAACCCGCCTTTAGTTACAGACACGTAGGAGGGTCACACGTGTATCAGATGATGGGCTGTTTTCCCCCTCATAACCCTCTCCTTTACGACCTCCACACGTGGATGTGTTATTATTGCGTGTGTTCACGAACTTTGCAACCTTCATGCTCACCACCGCTATCCCTTTTTTTTTGTGTGTGTTCCCCCTGCAGGGCCCAAATATCCTCCTCGACGTTTGGGCGAAAAGACAAACAACTGAAAAAGGAGAAAAAAATGAAGGTGAGGAATAATGCCATAATGAAGCAAAAGTGCGAGACGCGCTTAGTCAAGGACGAAATTAAGCAAAATAATAAGCTGGCCTCCATTGTTTTGAAGTCCCTGTAAAAGGGTGGAGGTGGACCCATCGAGGCAATTTTCAGGGAATTTTTTTGTTCCTTGTTTGATTCATTTGCGAGTCCTGCTCTGGTATTTGACCCCCTTTGTGAAGAATAATTTGAGCGCATCGCATATCTGCCATTGGTAAGGGTATCTCCTTCAGACCAAATCCCAATTTGCACAGCCTCACACGAAACCGCGGCGCGTGCAGAAGTTTGTGTGGTTCTAATTAAGACGATGTTTTTTATTTATTATTTTTTTTTTTTTGCTTAATTAAGAGAAAAGCCATTCTCATCATTTTTATTTGCCTAATTTTCCCTCCAACTGATTTTTTTTTTTTGTCCTTTATGCGTGTGTGTTGTTAACCTCTCCCAACGCATGCTTTTCTTTCACCACATCCTTGTCGCGTACACACTTGCGCGCCCCCCAAAAAAAAACAGTAGTCGTGGTAGTAATCGTTACCCGGCAATTTAAATTTGCACCTGTATAGCTCATTATTATCTGCCCGTTATGGTTCAGATAAAAAAAAAAAAATTTTATGCATAACCCTTTAACCCCATTTGCGGAGAGACCAAAAAAGTGTATGCTTGGAGAGTAGTCCCTCTTTATAGTCACTGTCCAAGTGGTATAAAAAGGGGAAGCGGCATGGATTAAGGAAGAGGTGACCCACTTGTGTAGCCTTTCATCCGTTGGGTTGTCCTCCCACTAAAGAAAGTTGCAGCAAGAAGTAAATCTTTTCTTTCTTTTTTCTCTCCCCCCCTGTAATGGTGCTTGTGGCTTATCCGAGGTGACACCGCTATGGAATACATTTCGGCAAGGCAACAAACACCAAAGTTGAAGAGGTTGGCCATATAAAAATGTCGTAACCCCCAAGAGAGCCATTATGTGTGTCGGTTTGCCAGATGCTGCGAATAGGCTTCATCGGCATAGAAGTATATACAACCGCTGCAATGGTGCGCAGGAAAATGTACCTTGGAAGGCATCATGGTGGGGTATCCCTTCATAAGTAGTTGCAAAACAGTTTTAAAGAACATCTTTTTTGCTCCATCACCTCAAAAAATGGGGGTGCATCATTCGGGGTGATGTTGCCCAGTTGTTATATATAGTCCCCATGAATACACAATTAAGCCGCGAGTGGTTTTTCCTTTTGTTTTTTTTTTTTTCATCCATGCATGGGTTTCAAAAATGTGAGAAAGAAGGGTTTTGCTCGAAGTAAAAAATTACAGTGCACTGACCATTTGGTGTTCCTACACTGTTTTTTGCTGCTCCCCCGTTTGGCCAATTCACCATTTCTCCTCCGTTCCTCAACCCTGTCGCTCAATTGAGCAGAAAGCACCTTAGCGTTGTTGTATGTTATAGAGGTTTTTGACGAATAGCCACGAGGGGGAAACAAAAAATCGCCTGACCTTTTAAAAAAAAAAAAAAAAAAAATAGCTAGCTCGTTCAGAATATTTTTCCATCCTGCTACAATTCCCCACAATTTCGTCGCAAATTTTTTATGAACAGTCAGAATTTTTTTTTTGCGAACGTGTTTTGTGGAACAGTTTGCAGAACGCATATTCCCTACCGCATATAACATAGCCCAGTATGAAGTATGCACATTTGTTTTTGAGGCGGGGGGTAAGTTGCAGGTCGGCCCTGAGTGCGTGCGCGATTCAGAGAGCGACATTTAGAAGGTACTACTTCGCCAACGTGTGCCCAAATGAAATATGCGGGAAGGTGGTGCAGGGGCGCCTTTTCACTAGCAAGGCGGGCATGTCTGACAATGACGCCCACAAGGGCATGGATGCACAAAATGGAATGAGCGCAAGTGGCGGAATTGAGGAAGGTAAGAAGAAAAGCGAAAAGGGGAAAAAGGATGAAGAAGGCGAAGACGGGCAACACGGCCAGTTCGAACAGCAGGGAAAACATGCGGAGGGAGAAGAAAAGAACAGAGAACACATGAAGGAAATAAACTACGAAAAATTGAACAAGGCCGATTTAATTAACGAAATTAGGAAAACAAAACGAGACATAGAAGAAAAAATTGTGGACAATAAAATATTAAAAGAAAAATATCTGTCCGTATTGGCAGAAAATGAAAACTTAAGACACAGATATGTAAAGGAAATTGAAAATAGCAAATTTTACTGCATCAGCAATTTTGCAAAGTCGCTCCTGGACGTTGCAGATAATTTATCTCTAGCAATTAAAAACATCAACGAAGAATCGCTCAAGCAGAATGAAGAAATAAATAATATATACAAAGGCATACAGATGACGGAGACTATACTACATAATATTTTTAATAAGTATGGAATTGATAAGTATGACCCGATTAATGAGAAATTCAACCCCCTCTTCCACGAGGCACTGTTCGAAATTAATGACAGCACCAAGGAGAAGGGCACTGTTGCGACGGTTGTTCAGCAGGGATACAAGATAAAGGACCGCATCTTAAGGTACACCTCTTTGTGACTGTCAGAGACGTTTTACGGGACGTGTTAAGAAAGTTGACGTACCCGAGCCGATACCCTGTGTGCCTCTCCCCCATTCGACCATTACATATTTTTTTACACCCACCCCTTCCCCATTTTCCTTCCCCGCGCAGAGCTGCCAAGGTTGGAGTTGTTAAGAATTGAGTCCATTTAGAAGATCTCTCCGTGGTGGTTTCTATCACCCCTCTGCCACGGTATCAAGTATCCCTGATGTGTACTCTGCGCAGTTTAAAAAGGCGCACTGTTCGAAGGGGTGTCCCCCCTTATACAGAGATAGGGGGCGCAACCATTTTGTGAAGACCATTCACTGCGATCTTAGCGAGCGGTACTGAATTGACTTCCAATACCAGAATGTCATGAAGTTTTTTTTTTTTTTTTTCCTTTTTTTTTTTTTTTTTTACGCAAGGCGTATAGTCTCGTGCCCTTACAGCCCGATAACACCAAACCAGGCAGTCACAAAACGTGTGTACCGTTTTGTTTGCACGAAAGGATATGCAAACAGGTGTACGTATTTGTGAGCCTATACCTGTGGGCATATGCAAATGGAAAGGGCGGCACTTCAGTGGAAGAGCAAAGAGTGTTTGCATATTTCCACCTCCCAAAACGGAAGGCAGTTAAAAACGCGCAAAAATGTAAGCTACAGCGAAGTAACCAGTTGGGGTGAAATTCGAAGGCCGTGAATTCATTCTCATAGGTGAAAAGTGATTTAGCTGGGAAAGGGTCGGAAAAAAAAAAAAAAAAAAAAAAATGCGTAAAGAGGAGAAACGCCTACATAACCGTTTTAACAATGTTTTTATTTCCCCTTTCTTGTACACCTAAAAACTTTTCCTCAAAAAAACCCAAATGAAAGCTTTTAAAATGACCAAGGGGGAGAAAAAGGGGAACAACAGAGCCCAGCATAGCAGCTAGCATTAACCTGTATGCCAGCTCAAGGCTCTTTTTAATTCTTCCCCGTTCATGAGCAAATGCCCATCTCCGTTTGTGCACCCATTTCTTAACTGTCACTAAACCCAACAAACGGGGGGTAGAAAAGCACACAGGGTGTGATCTTATATTTTTCTCGTGGTCGGTCCAATTTTTCCTTTTCACTCGAAACAAAAAATAAAATAAAATAAACCTTACCACACCCGCAAGTACATATAATATCTACATCCGTTCCCGCGCTAATAACAGATTGAACTGGGTGGTGCATCTACCTCGTGTCTTGCCTTATGTATTACTGCCTCGTGCAAAAAACAAGTATGACTTGCAAATGCATAAGAATGAGAGCTCATTTGATCCTGCATGCACACCGATAATTCGCTACCCCTTTAATACGTGAACTTTGGGATAGAAAAGCGCGCCTTGTGGTTGGTTTAAAAAGAGAGCATTTAAATGTGTACAAGAGCAGATGATCAAATGTATTACATGAATATGTACGCACATAACCACACAAGCAAGTCATTCGTTTTGCTCTCCCTAGATGCACGCACTCGTCCCTCCCTCCATTCCTCATCTGCAAATGATATACAAGCCGTGGCGGGGATGAGCATGACCACCACCCGTATTATGTGTACCCCCCGAGTGAAGAGGTGACTACTTCGGGGCGTCCGACCTGCGGCACACATTTTTAAGAAAACATCGCGCTTGGGTTGGAAGTCTGCGTCATCCGTCGCCCCTAGGCTCTCCTCTGTACCCTCAATTGGCTTTTTTTTTTTTTTTTTTTTTTTTTTTTATGGAGTGTGTGAAATTTCTGCGCGTGGCAATTTTGGCAAACATTACACCAAATGACGTTTCACAAAAATTAAAAGCGCTGCTTTACAAAATTAAAAATAATTTTTTTTGCGTAACTTTATTTAAAGTATTCGCCTCCAAATGTGTTGAATTCAATTTCCCTACATTTTAATTCATTCCCTTGGCAATTCGAGTACGTGTGCTCCCTTGCACTTGGAATCCGTGTGCTTGCGCCATTTTTTGTTCTTTTGCTAATTTATTAACCCTATTGAGCCGCCCCACCTTTTTCGGCTCCCGCTGTGTAACACACAGCTACTTGCTCCTTTTTCCATAAAGGGATTTTTAATTGCGTATAATCCATAAGAGGTATATACTCTCAATTGAGTTCTTTTGCCTTTTGTGTTTCCCCTCCCCAACGTGAGTGTCAACTCAGCAAAAACGAACAAATTTAGCAAAGTGTATCAAGACATAAGCAACAAATTTGAAACAAAAAAAAAAAAAAAAAAAAAAATTGCACTTTTCTTTTCCTTTTTGCAACATATTTTTTCTTTTAGGAGGATTTTTTTTTTTTTTTTTCATTCCCCTCAAAAAAAAAAAAAAAAAAAAATTGCACCGTCCCACCCCATACCCACAATATCGAAAAGCACAAATTGAAGAAAAATAAGTTTTTTTTTTTTTTTTTTCTTTCTTTTTTTTTTTTGCATCGCAGAACTTTTGTTTATTTATACACCATTATCCTCACCTTCATTACAGATCTCCTTATGTGCTGTGCAAATCTGTACGCGTTATAAGAGGAGTACACACAAACGTATGTTTAACTGCTTTTATGTGTACTTAACATTCGCTGCGTGTGTTAATTGCGCATGAGAGCAAAAAAAAAAAAAAAAAAAAAAAACAGGAAGCAAGGACAGAAAGAAAAAGTACGTGTAGGTATTGGAAGGAAAATTGTTAACTGCTCTGTTAAGTGAACACATTGACGTGGCCCCAGCCGCGAACGGGAAAAAAACGCCATTTAACGAACGAGCACAACGACGTTAACTCAGAAAATTGCAAACTCCCATTTCACTGTCAATCGACTTGTGCATGTGTCGAGTTCAAATTTGCGGGAGTTCCACTTTGTTGAGTTTTCTCCCTCTCTGAGTTAGCAACTTTTCCTCAGTTGCGCATTTTCGAACGGTCAGACGGCTCACTGGGCACCTCGCAAACGGTTGACGCCAATTTGGTGCTGCGTGCAAAAATCGACACGACGCGCCATACATGCGACACACGCCATACACGCCACACACGCCACACACGCCACACACGCCAGTGGGTGTAGACCGTTCCCTGCGTGCATCCGTGTGTACAACAAGTGGCGCTCAGAGGGGTTGCCCCAGTTAGCCCCTTCCACTCCCCGCTGCGTACCTGTGTACATCCAGTTTTATGTGTGAATTTTTTTTTTCCGACATCGTTGTCACCAACGCAAAAGGGAAAAAGCCTGTGGCTGCGCTCCACACCCAGGCCCGCACGAATACACATATGATTGTACGTTCGTACATGTCCTGCATGTGTGATTATTCGTGTGAGCTAAGATACCCCTGCGTAAACCAACAAGCGTTAAAGCTCACCGAGTAAATGTACTCACTGCCTACGGAAGGTGCTGTGTAGGTGAAAAACCTTTCCACCTCCATAAAAAAAAAAAAAAAAAAAAAAAAAAAAAAAAAGTCACAACTGTGCATGCAACGGTATGCAGCACGTTTATGTAGGCTGATATTGTATATATATTTGCACTCCATTTGATTTATTTATTTTTTTTTTTTTCGTTTTGTTTTATTTCTTTTGTTTCCTTTTTTTTTTTTTCCGTTTTGTTTTTTAGTTGTTTATACCACTCTGCTTATTTGTTGTTCGTCCCGAGTGTTCATTCGTCCGATTGTTCATTCGCCGCTCGTCCATTTGTTCCACATTTGCTGCTCCTGCATGTTTGTCTCCTCTTCAACTGGAACGATCGCATCGCTCGAGCGAAGATTTGGCATCCACTCTTGAATATATAAATATATATATATATATATATATATATCTCCACTTGAGAATTTAATTCTCTTCTGTCTTGGTTAAGAGGCTTTTTCCTGTTTGCCAACGCAGAGGGAAGACCAAAAAAAAGCGTCGTTGATTTTCACCCAGTGAAAGCTTCATCGTGATATATGCTCCTTAGCATTATCCCATTGGGGTAGCACAAAACGGGCGAGGCAGCTGACGACGACGCGGACGAGGCAGCGGACGAGGCAGCGGACGACGACGCGCCTTTTCTCCCCTGCCCATGGAAGAGCAGAAGAAGAGACGACTGGACGACGGGAACAGAACAAACAGCATGGCAGAACCAACCTCGCCCTTCTCCATGAGGAGGAAAAGTAGCACTGGGTCTGTGAATTCACAAATCACAGAGACGAAAAACAAACAGGGGGTGTACCCAATAACGGAAAGTAATATAAGGATCCACGAGGGAGAAGACATAATCACCAAGGCAAAGGAAGTTTTACAAAAGCACGTAAGTAATGTATTTGAAAATGAAAAGACCTTGTACATATATTGCAAGTATGTCATGGTGCATTACGGGAAGGATCTAATCGACCCAAACCAAGTGCACTCATTACATTTTCAAATGATCAATGGTGGCATCACAAACATTTTAGTTAAAGTGAAAGATATGTCGACCCAAGCCCAGTACCTCATAAGACTGTACGGACCCAAAACAGATGAAATTATTAACAGAGAAAGAGAAAAAAAAATTTCATGTATTTTATACGATAAAAATATAGCTAAAAAAATTTATGTATTTTTTTCAAATGGAAGAATTGAAGAATTCATGGATGGCTATGCTTTGTCTAGAGAGGACATAAAAGAACCCAAATTTCAAAAGCTCATTGCACAAAATCTGAAGCTTCTACATGATATAAATTTAAGTGATAATTTATATAAAGAGATACAAGTGACTCAGAATGTGCCCGGGACAAGACCCTCCTTCTTGTGGAATACTATTTGGAAATATTTTAATTTGCTTAATGAAGAAAGGAAGAAAATATGTGCCTTCGATTCTAAAGCTAATATATTGAAGCTAATCGACTTTGATATATTGAGGGACACCATCCTTGAGGTGGAGAAGATGTGCAAGAGGGAGAACTCACCCATAGTACTGTGCCACTGTGATTTGCTTTCCTCTAACATTATTAACAGTGGCGGCGTCCCACCGGAGGGGGTAGGCGCGGCAAACGCGGCGGGGACGGCAAACGCGGCGAACGGGGTAGGCGCGGCGGACGGGGACAAAATATCCTTTATTGACTTTGAATATTCCTGCCCCATGGAGAGGGCCTACGACATTGCGAACCATTTCAACGAGTACGCAGGGTTCAACTGCGACTGGGATTTAACTCCCTCCAGGGAAGAAGAATATTATTTTATAAAGCATTACTTGGGCACAGATGATGAGCAATTAATTAATAAGCTCATTCAGGAAATACAACCCTTTTACGTGTGTTCACACATCACCTGGGGTCTGTGGTCCCTCCTGCAAGGCATGCACTCCTCCATTGACTTTGACTTTATAAACTACGGTATGACTCGCCTCACTGCGTCCTGCCTGCCAATTTTCAGATCCAAGGTCACCAACAAAGCGGACCCATGAAGCGGCATGCGTCAGCGGTGTAGAGGCCCCGCGCAGTGAAGCAGCATGCGTCAGCGGTGTAGAGGCCCCGCGCAGTGAAGCGGCATGCGTCAGCGGTTTAGAGTTACCCCAGATGACATTCGAGTGAACCTCAAGAGTGGAAGCCGCGTAGCAAATGTAGAGGTTTGTGCAAAAAGTCCAATCCAGAGGAGACGCCCCCTTTTTTTTTTTTTTATGGAGACTGTATTTCGAGAGGGGACTTTTTATATCGAGCCCGTATTTTTGGAGCCGTTCATTTATGGAGTCCTATTTTGCTGAGGTCCCTTTTCTTATTCATTTTCTCACGGGGGGAGGGGAAGACCCCATAATTATTTGTCCACGCAAGGGGGAGGAGAAAGGCAGCCTTACGCGAGAGATGCCTCTTTTGTTGGCGGCCTTTACCTGGTTACACAGAAATGTAGAATGGTGCGAAGCGCGTAGTCTGTTTAGAGATGAGAGGTGTAGTTGGCCCAGAGGGACGAAATGTATTTGGGGTCATTACAAGATTAAGTGTAATTAACCTGTCCCTGACTGATCCTACACTAATGAATGCGAAATGGGAAGAGGGAGTATAATATAATAGAGTGGGTGTTGAATCCATTTGTTTTTTTTTTTTCTCTCTCTCTTATCGCCAGCGGACGAATTATATGCAGTCTGCCATTTTTTGTTCCTCTTCATTTTTGCACATTCTATTTGATGGCTATGATTTTTTTTTCATGCCGCCCAGTCTCACACACGCACATACATACACGAGCACCCCCTCAGTGTGAAATGCTACTCTTATCGTTTAAGCGGTGTGTGAGGGTGGACATTTTTATTTTCCCGTTTTGTGGTGGCTGCGCGTTCTGCCGCTTTACACCACAGCTACGTTTGGCTTTTTTTTTTTTTCCTTTATTTGGCTATAATTTCCAATTCATTCGAACTCTTTTTTTTTTTTTAATGAAGAGAAGAAGTGTCATCATGAGAGTTGATGTTTTTAATTTTTTTTCACTTTGCCAAGTGAACAGGTTTGCCTTTTAATTAAATTTTTTTTTTTTTTTTTCCTCTTGTTTATCCCGTGATGTGGATGTTTGTGATGCCAACCGGGTGGGGAAGAGAGCACGTCACGCGCTTATTAGACGTGACTGTTGGACGCAATTAGGGTTTCATTTATTCGAAGTTGAATTTCTGGCTAGCCAATTGGTAGGTCCCTCCCACGAGCAGCGCCGTCCAGAAGTACCTTTTCCCATATAACACACGAAGGAACAGAAAAAAAAAAATAATAATAAAATGGAAAGACACGAAATGGAATGTAATAAAATGGAACGAAATGAACATGTGCAAGTCATATAAGTAATGACGTCATCATGACGGAGTGTGCATGTATAAAGATTGAATAATTGAATGCGGGGACAGTTTCAAGTCCCATTTTGGGGGGACTGACTTGTATGTGTGGGCACTACTTGGCCAACACGCACTAGTCGATGATCAGGGGGAGGTCCTTGCGCGCGAAATGCTCAGAGGGATCCGGCTTCCTGTTATGCAGCTGTCTGTCCATCTCTTTGCGCAGTGCTTCGTAATACTCCCCCAGCTCGGAGTCACTAAGGTGGTCATACGTCGCATACTGGTTGTAGTCCTCCTGGAAGGGCACTGTCTCTGAGGGAGCGTAAATGTTTTCCCGCAACAGTTGGGGGATGTTAATGTTTTGGCTCTTTTTCATATTCTCGTCAGCGTCCATTTCAGCTTCCAACAAAATATGTTTATTTTTTTTTTTAATTTCTTCAAAGAAGGCTTCATCGACGATATTTTTTTTTTTCATGTAGTTAGCCAAATGTACAATTGGGTCTCTTTTTTTCCATGAAGCTTTTTCTTCCTGTATTCGTAGCTCATCCGGATCTGCAAGCGAGTGTCCCTTTGCACGATACGTGATTGCTTCTATCAGTACCGGTCCACACTCTCTTCTCCTCATTTGATTTATTTTTTTTTTTGCCAACCTGAACAATGCTATTGCATCATTGCCATCCACTTTGTACGTGTCCACGTTGAATGCCTTTCCCTTGGAGTAATTGTTCAGGAGGTCATCCGTAGAGCTCCTTGAGCCCTCCATGCCTATGGCCCAGTTATTATTTTCAATGACGAACATGATTGGAAGATTGTAGGTGGCTGCCAGGTTGAGGGACTCGAAGAACTGCCCGATGTTGGAGGTCCCGTCTCCGAGGAAGCACGCCACCACGCTGGTGTCTTGTGCTAGCGGCGTGTCGTCTGCTAGCGACGTGCGTGCTGTTCGTGGGGCGCTGCCATTTTGGGGGAACTCCCGCTTGTACAAAATGCTATAGGCCAGACCGACGGCGATGGGGATCTGCTCTCCTATGAAGCCAAAGCCCCCTATGAAGTTTTCCCCCTTACTGTATATGTGCATGGATCCACCTTTGCCTTTATTTGTACTTCCATAATAATTTCCATACAATTCATTAAGCACTTTTTTTGGAGGGACATTTTTGCTTATTGCATGCACATGGTCTCTGTAGGTGCTGGTGACAAAATCAGAGGGCCTCAAATTTTTAATTATTCCTGAGCTGATGGCTTCTTGCCCATTGTACAAATGTACGAACCCGTTTATCCTTTTACTATAATATAATTTTGCAACTAAATTTTCAAACATCCTTCCTAAATGCATATCTTCATAGAGCATCTTCATTTCATCTTTGCTGACCTTCACATCGGAGAGGTAATCTTCCAGGTGGTTGTCTGGTAGGTAAACGTTGTAGTTGGCTTGGTTGTTCAACTTGGGGGGATTCTCCGTACCCTCATCAACGTCTTCTGCCTCGTTTTGCTTTTTACTGTTGGGTCTTATCCTAGGGCTTCTCTCATCGAGTTGAAAAACTTTTACCATTGGCTCGTCGACCTTCTTTGACCCCACGACATGAGCCTTCATCGTTCGGTGCTTGGCTTCATTTTTTTTCGCGTCCACAGTCGTCATGCTCCAACCGCTTGCACCATTTTTGAGGGATGCGCAATTCAGAAATAGGACGTTGGGTTTCCTCTGCATGTGTACAGCTGGGATGCGCTTCACCCTCAGGATAAGTACCAAGAGAAAAAAATATACCTCCACCTTCATCGTTCCGTGGCTCCCTTTTGCCCCCTCTGTTTGCTTCTTTTACTACTGTTGTCTGCTTTACGTCACTCCTCTTTGGCACTTTTTCAATTTTGCCTCCCTTGCCTGAACAGGAGAAACAACACAAATGTGCAACCACCGGGCATATAAAAAAAAAAAAAATGCAAACTGCCACTCGGGTGTTATGCCTCCACGTTAGCGGCAAAATTAATTAGTAGGACAACTTCATCGATCTTGCAACGAGGGTAGGGAAAAAAAAAAAAAAAAAAAAAAAATGCGTGTATAAGAATTTTCCAAGTTATCACCTGCACGCAAAAATCTGCCACCGTTGCTAAGAAACACTACAACTGACAGGCTTCCACACATAGGATAAAACAACACAGTCAGATGATCCGATCCTATACATCATTGCAGTGAAAAAAAAAAAGAAAAAGAAAAAATGGTAAAGGCAGCACTCACCCATGGGGGACATGTGCAATGTGCGTTTGGGTTACTCCCTGCCTTTTTGTTATGCCACCCTGACATTTCACACTGCATGCCGGTTGCCGTGCCTTTTCCGTTTTTTTTTTTTTTTTTTTTCCAAGGCGCAAAACGCAGGGTGAACCGTTGCTGCGTTGTCAAAGGGGGAAAAAAAAAAAAAAAAATAATAAAGAAAAAAAGAGAAAATATTTTTTTTTTTTTTTTTGTTGCATACTTAACGAAAAAAAAGAAAAAAATAAATAAAATAAACTTATACAAATTAAAAAAGTCAATGCTGTTCGTTGGGGGATAGCCCTGCAGTTTCCCTTTGTGTTATTTTATTTTGTTCCCCTTTCGCGTCATTTTTTAAAGTAATTCTGTTTTGAGTATGCAAGAGTGACTGTTTAGAGTGAAGTTTTTTTTTTTTCGCTACATTCTATTGAATAACGTTTCTTGTTCCCGCCCCAAACAGAGGTGGCTCTTGGTAGGAACCTACTTCTGCTTAAGTGGTGTCAGACGGGGGGGGAGAGCAGCGTGGTTGAGTTGCCAGGTGAAAAGCACCAACGGGGGAAAAACACCTCCCAGGGAATACTTTTTTACAAAGGGCTTAGCTGTAAACCAGGACGCGACTTATTTCCCACTCGCAACAGGCACACGCTTACTTACGCATGCGCTTCGGCTGTTGAGAATTCCCTGCCACACCATCGCAGCCTCAGTAGAAAGGGGAAGTTAATAACTTTTGCACATTTTTGACGATTCATTTTTGTGAAGAGGACAGGCTGCGTGCTTATCAGAGGTGAGGAGGACACACTAATGCATGCGCCGGTAAGAAGCGGAGTGAGAAGGTGTAGTAGGTCAGACGTGATGCGGACGTGACGCACACTGCCATTGCGTCTGTACAAAAGCGCTCATGTTAGTATGTACCTCTACAACTTGCATTCCGCGTCCCCTTCGCAGACGGCGCGAGGCCAAATGGAACACCAATCCATGCCGCTGTGGCTCAGCACCTTCGAGGAGGACATTGACACATACATCTTTATTTCCTCAAGGGACAACAAACTTTATCTAGGTTAGTCTGGCTAGGAGAGCCACTGCGCCCCGTTGTTGTTCGCACCGACGCGGTGCATTAATCGACGTATTAGCGCACCACAGCCTTCAGCGTATTGCCTCATCCTCCCCGTACACATGCGTACATGCATACATACGTGTCGCTTCGCCCCCCGACAGGAATCCTGAGAACGTATGATCAACATGGGAATATATTTCTAACGCACTGTGTGGAGAAAATTATAGTCTCGGAGCGGAACTACTTTTCTGACGTCTATGTTGGTAAGTGGCGCAACGTTTTACCTTTTTCGCGTTGCTAGATGTGTGTTGCGTGGTGGGCGTTGCGTGATGCGCGTTTCACTTGTGAGGCTAGACTGCATTGGATGACGCCATGTAGGTGAAGTCGTCACCGTAAAGTAGTCTCACCCTGCACACGTTATTATCACCGCGTGCACACAGGAAACCTGATCATCAGGGGAGACAACATCGCTTACTTCGGCTCCGTGGATGAGGAGAAGTACGCAAAGATGTTTGACTATTCACAAGAAAATAAGGCAGGAAATGAAGCAGGGGATACTTCAGAAGCCGATGTGCAAAAGAGCCAAGGACCCCTGACCTCCGAAAATGTAGTTCTACAGTACAAACCACTAAATCAAATTTTGAATTACCTGCCGGATAATAATCAGGACTCCGCCGTGTTTGAGAATTAAAAATTCGGTTTGCAAAATAAAATTTAAAATGAAAAATGGAAGAATGAATGAGGGAGTGAGGGGACGAAGTACCCGTCGAGCCAGGCAACCCCCTTTTTATGCCCACAAATTGGGCCTGTTACTCCACACCCCAAGAGGTTAGGATTACATTTGTTTAACCTATATTTATTTTCCTGCACTGTGCAGGTGATTTACGACATGCACATTTGTGTGAGGGAGGGGGAAAATAACGAAGCTTCTCCATCATTTGATCCCCTTCCGTGAGTTTTCCTTAACGAGCGCGTGGCCTCATTTTAGTAGCGTCTATGTTGATGTTGTTCCTTTGTTGGCTCTCTTTTTTTTATCTTCCGTTTGGGAATTGTCCCAGTTGGGAAGTCAGTTTTGGTGCCCCACCCCCCTGCTGGGCCCCTCCTTATTTATTTTATTTTATTTTATTTTTTTTTTTGTGTATCCACCTTCTCCTTCGCCACTTGCAGTAGCGTATCCCATTCTGTTTTTTTTTTCTTTCCTTTCCTGTTGTATATTTTGCTCCCCTGTGAGGTCTCTCTTGTTGTCTGCCACTTCCCTCTCTTCACCTGCTTAACTTTTTACTCCACCAAAAAGAGACATTTGGCGAATTACGGATAATTAATTTTTTCCCTCTTCACCATTTTGGGTCTGTCATATATGGCTCTTTTTTTTTTTTTTTTTTTTTTTTTGCCTCCCCTACTGGTTAACTAAAGGATGTATATTCGTTCCTACGAATGTGACATTTGCGATAAGTCAGGGGAAAACCTTCCTTTGTAATTTGTCACCACTTGTGAACCAAGACAGATGGGGAAAGACGTCGACCGGGTGAAGAAGCCACTCGCACAGAGAGCACACATGAGGTGTAAGCGCTACGTTTACTTAACCTCGGAGTAACAAAGGGAAGAAAAAAAAAAAAAAAAAACCACCACATGGTGCCTGTTCACAACATCTGGCTGAGTCAAGTTCGGTTTGACCGAGACTAAATTAGACAAAGTTAGATTCGATAATTGATAATTCTTGTTTTGGGCCATGCAGCGGGTAAAAAATGAAAAAAAAATGAAAAACTGCCAAACATGCTTGAACAAGCCGCGACACATGCTTGGCACCATGGGTACCAATAAACCTTCGAGGGGATTCACACACTCGCCGTGTGCTCATGCACAGGAGGAAGCCCCCTCCTCCACCTAAATGCAGAGGTTCCACTGAACACTTTTTAGAGGAGACAGACAGGCGGATACACAGACAGACGGACGCAACTGGGGGAGGGGGGCACCTATTTAGGTGGAGGGGAGAGGTGCCCATGATCACATGGACGTATGCGCACACGCACACACACGCGCGTTCGATGTGAACTTAAAAATCAGGGAAAGGATTAAAACAATTAGCAGCGCAATCGCCAAACGAGGCCAAAGGGGGAAAAAAAAAAAAAGAAAAAAAAAAAAAAGCAGTGGTGAAAAATGGTGCCAAAAAATTGCAGCGATGACGTAAACACAGAAAAAGCTGGCGAATACAAATTTGCGAAATGCTTAAAAAATTGGCTACAGGAATTTCAAAAAAAAAAAAAATAAATAAAATAAATAAATAAAAATAACAACAGCGTTAGCAATTTTTGCAACAACTGCAACTGCCCAGCAACAATTGGGAAGGCCAGAAAGGTGCACACGAGGGAGACAGAGGCCGCGCGTCAAACGGACACACGACCCACAACAGAAAAGCATAAACTCAATGCTTCAAATTTCAGTCGTTCTTGCTTTCACTCGAACGAGCAATGTCCGCGGAACATGTACGCTGAAATGTGTGTACAAAAAAAAAAAATAATAAATAAATAAAAAGGAAAAAAAGAAAAATTAGGGAGAGAGACGGAAGAGCTGATAGGAAGTCGTGGTCACGGATATGTAAACACTAATTCGAAGGGGATGGTGACAAATATGTTATGATCTGTGGGAAACAAATGTCGCGCACGGTTACACAGAGGAGGCATACATTCCGCTGCACAACACACCGCGGTATATACAGGGGCGGGGGGGAAGGCAAAAAAAAAACAACAATTAAAGTAGCTAATATGAGTCCTTCGAAGAATCGCTTTCTGTGTCTGACACATCACTGCGCTTGCTCTTCAACTCCAGCTGCACTTTACACCAGCTGTACATTTCTCTGCGGAAGGAAGGGGAAGAAATGGGGTGATATGAAAATATGGGCATATGGGCAAAAATAATACCTCGGAGTAAACAAATGGGAGGGAAAAGGGCAAACACAGTGTGGGAGCAAGGAAAAAAAAAAATTAAAAACGTTGGGGGGGGTCACATTATCATGCGGGCTTCCTCCCCTGGAGAATGACGCAGCCGTACCTGAACACATCCGCCTTGGTGAGTTTGTCGTCCAGTTCGATCTCGCCGCTCTCGAGGGTTTTCCACACGGCTTTGCTTTTGAACTTGCGGAACAGCTGCAAAAGGGAGGTGGCAAGTGATACGTCAAACGTGAGAAGTGATACGTCAAACGTGAGAAGTGATACGTCAAACGTGAGAAGTGATACGTCAGAGGTGATACGTGAGAAGTGATGCGTCAGCGGTGATACGTGAGAAGTGATACGTGAGAAGTGATACGTGAGAAGTGATACGTGAGAAGTGATACGTGAGAAGTGATACGTGAGAAGTGATACGTGAGAGGTGATACGTGAGAAGTGATACGTGAGAGGTGATACGTGAGAGGTGATACGTGAGAGGTGATACGTGAGAGGTGATACGTGAGAGGTGATACGTGAGAGGTGATACGTGA
>NW_012192607.1:273506-282481 GCF_000956335.1 Plasmodium fragile | reverse complement strand
GTGATACGTGAGAGGTGATACGTGAGAGGTGATACGTGAGAGGTGATACGTGAGAGGTGATACGTGAGAGGTGATACGTGAGAGGTGATACGTGAGAGGCACATAAATGGGTATCCCTGCTTGGGACGCGGAATGTGCAACGCGGAACATGCAACGCGCCTCACCTCGAAGTGTATGTCCTGGTGCAACTTGCCCAGGAGCAGCTGGAAGGCCAGCTTCTCGTCCTCGTCGATGGACTGCTCAATGGTGTCCCCAGGGGGAACCAGGAGGGCCTTGCCCTTCCCAACATCGTCCTTATCCACGTGTTCTTGTAACGAGCCCTGGGCGCCCTGGGAAAGGGAGGTCTTCTTTGTCTCCTTCCTCTGTTGAAGCTCAGACATGGAGCCAGTAATTTGAGTCGACAACTCATGCACCTTCATCCATATGAAACTGGAAGGCTTGGACAGGAACAATAAGTTATTCACATACATATATACATCATTATAAATGAAAAAGAGGTTTTCATATTTCTTATTCTGTAGCTTGTCCATTATACACTGGAAGTAGAAACCATTACTGTCTTCAATTCTGTTACCTAAATTTTTAAAATTATGTTCTATATTTAATATTTGGTCATAAAAATTATTTTTTAAATGAAGCAGAATTTCTTCACATAGCTGTATCCTTTCTTTATTATCGACTCTACTTATAATTTCGTTTTGTATATCATTATTTGTTTTATTTCCTCTTTCGCTTGTTGAGTCTAAATGGGTATAACCACTTTCTTTCAGTCTCCTTTGTGTCTCGCGTGATGTGGAAGATTGCTCACCCTTGATTAGTTCGTTTTTGGCGTAGTGTACTCCTACTCCTTCACTTGAGCGTCTTAACAATTTTCCTTCCTCTAGACTACCATCCTCTGCATCGTAGCGACCTGCACCATGTGCATCTTCAGTGTTGTCCACATATGACATGTTCCCTCCCTGTCTTCTCTCATGTGTGCCTTCTCTTTTGAGGCTCGAAGTAAGTCCTTCACCCTTCCACCTCTTAGCCTCCATTAAAAGTTCGTCCAGCCTTAACAACTCTCTTTTTTTTTTCTTCTTGGGGTCATCAATGAGGGCAAATCTAAAACCACTTCCTGACAGGAGGTAGGATATGACTGCAAACTCCTTCTCACTGAGGTAAATTTCTCCCCTACTTATTTTTACCTGACTTTCTTTTTTATGAAACTCTGTTATGGCGGTCATGGCTACCTCTAACTCACCGCTCTGTGGCACGGTGTCGTTCATCGCCTCTGTTTGAAATTCGCTGCTTGCGCCTTTGGACAACAACCCCAATTCACTGCTGCTGTGCGCGCTGCCATGAGCATTCTCATTCGCATTTTCATTCGCATCCCCATCAGCATTGTCAGTAGCATTCTCATGCGCATTCCCATCTGTGTTTCCCTCCGCACGCGAAGCACTGTTAAAATTTCCTATCTTACTCAAACACCTCGCGAAGAAGGAAGACGATTTCACTAGGCCTTCGTTGCGCTCGCTTTGGCCATCTGCGCTGACCTGCGCAGAATGGGCTGTTACTTCCCTCGAGTCGGCCCAATTGGCAGGGTTCCCCCCGTCCGCCGAGTCCACCGAGTCGTGCACAGAATCTCCAACGTCCTGACCTCCCTCCTGCATCTTGCCTGTTCCATCTGGTCCTGTTTCTCCTACGGCCTGAAGGCCATTATCATGATCACTAACTCCAGAGTTCACTATCATTTTTCCCATTCATCTTTTTCATTATATTTAAAGCTCGGATTCCTTTTTTACTTATTTATTTTGTTCTCTCTCGTTGGTTGGCGGTGCGATGGTCTTTGTGTGCAATCTTACGAAGGTGTTTCTCTTTTGTATGATTATTTTTAACGTGTTTCTACTCGTTAGGTTTGATATTCCTGGGTGTACCTCTTTCCTGCGCGCATAAGGGTCTGGCTACGTTGCGACCGTTTCTTGGTGTGTATTGTAAGCAGCCTGAGGGGTCCCCGCTTCTTTTCTTTTCTTTTTTTTTTTTCTTTTTTTGCGATTCTTCTGAAAATGATTATTCACTCTTTCGCGTGGTCCTTTCTCTTGTGCTCATTCAGACTTCGCACCAATTTATCATTATCCTGGTCCACTTCAAAAAAATGCTTCGTCTTTTTCCTCCTTTCGGGTTGCCCTGGTCCACTTCACTATGCCGGGACTATATATTATTTGATCACGTGTTTGGAAGTTATTCAAACGAGGAATGCGTTGGGTGCGCATATTCTCCTACTGTCTGAGTGTATACGCACGTGCGCACATGAGTCGGTGGGTGCACGTATGCAACAGGGGCGGGCGACAGAGTTGACTAGGCTACAGCGCACAGACACGTATGCGTCGCAGTAAATGCAGAAGCGGCACGTGCATGTAACTGTACACATGGAATTACGCACAGTAGATATACACCTGTGTGGCTACACACGCATGCTTACGTGCAACCCCCCCTGGTGCTATATACAAATGCGAACAATTCTGACGGACTGTGTCCACCTTCTCATGGCTTCACAATTCTTCTCCTTCAATTTAATTGAATACACAACATGATTTTTAAAAAAACATACGCGTGATAGCAAGCCAAAATTAAAAAAAAAAAAAAAAAAAAAAATTAGACAGCTAGCTAGCCAATATCTAAATGAATATTCTTGACAAGAGGAAGATGAATGAAAAACGGTTGGGTACGACACTGGTGCAACAGGGAGTTTTTCTTTTTTTCAAAGATACTCTCATTATTCGTCCCGTCCGTTGTTTTCATGTCAGCTGTTCCGTTGGTCATCAAACTCGGCGCTCCAACGTAAGACTGCGCGGTGCGTATGGAGGGATTAACAGGTGAGCGTATATGTGCGGACTGATTGATTACCCTCTCTTGGCTGCGAATTAACAGCAGAATTAAAAGCTGAGCAAGTGTGCGAAGGCGATTACCAAAGGAGTCCCTCTTCCGTCACACCGTGCATACGAGCGAGCGCATACATGTATATAGCAGTGTACACATTATATGCGTCTGTACATGCGACCCTGTGAAGGAAGCCTTCGTAAAACTGGGCTGCTGTGTATATCTCCCTTAAAAAAATACACAATTTTAACTAACCCTTTGCAAACACATAAAAAAAAAAAATCTGTTCAGAATTAAAAATGACTTTCGCTAATTAATAATATATATATGACCTGCACCGTACAGGTGATTTTTATGCACACATGTGGTATAGCTTCTTCAAAATGGGGGGAGGGTGCCTTTTACAAAAAGGTCCTCTCAGATGGAACGGGTGTTGGTGTGTGTGGGGGTGTTGTTACAGTGCACGGTTCGTATTCTGTGTGTATACGCTTTGCAAATTTTGCAGTGTCACCCTTGGTCCCGTTTTCCCCTCGTTGTGTTTTTTTTTTTTTTTTTGTGTGTGTGTCCTCTTCAGAGTGTGCAGCTTCACTTGGGTATAAGTGCGCACACGCTTGTATACCACGCCTGAAAAAAAATTCACACAACTGCCTACACTTGGCAACGGCGCACTAGCGCACTGCACAAAAAACAACCTTGACTTGGCTGGAGAACTTGTTATAAATTCACAAATTCGGGAGACGCCACACCTCATATGGCGACTTCTCTTCCGCTCTGCCAATTTGACAATTCGCGTCAAATATACTTAATTTTAAAATGACAAACAGATTTAATCGTACTTCATAACAAGCTCATGTTCATCATAAAATAAAAAAAAAAAAAAAAGTGAAAAAAAAGTGCAACAATGGGGAGCTACAAAACGGTGTGGAGGAAGAAAAAAAAAAAAAAAAATCGTATTTCTCTGACAACGGCTATATAATATTGTACAACTGCGTATTGTATCCTTGTGACAACACACACTTTTCGTACAAAAAAAAAAGAAAAAAGAAAAAAGAAAAAAGAACAAAAGCGATTAAAAGAAGGATTAAACTGGGATGGGCTACTAGCCAACACCCTTAAGCCTACGCCCAACTTTTATCAGCTTGGGTTTTTTATATGGATTAACTCGTTTGCACAATTGTACACTTTTGTTACAGATCGCAACTGCGAAAAAAATGGTATTATTTTTGCAAAATGTGAACAAGTAGGAAAAAGATGTATTTGTACTGGCTGGAGGAAAAAAAAAAAAAAAATAAGAAAGGTATGCTCCTCATATACATATGACGAGTATAAACTGTGATGGAAAAAGAAAAAAATTCATATCTCTGTTTGTTAAAAAAATGAGTTACGTCAAAGTGGAACGAATGGAAGAATAAAGATTAAATTGTACATAAAAAGGAAAAAGTATTGCCAAATGAAGGGAATTAAACAAACTGGAATTTCTTTTATGTGCTCTTTTAAATAAATACTTGTTTGTATATGTAAAGAATGGGAGTTGTGGCACAATGCCAAATCGATTTTTTACAATTTTTTTACAATTTTTTTTTTTTTTGTTTTCACTGTTCAAGGGCTTATATATATTCAGGCAAAAAGCCAATTCAGGTTTTACCAATGCGTCACATGCAAAGGGGAAAAAAAAAAAAAAAAAAAAGGCAAGGTTCCGCCAAAAGGGGAAAGGCAAACGGAAGAAATAAACCCGCCCCCATGCTGGATTAAGCAGAAAAGAGAACACGACGCAATTTTAAGCATACCTACCTTTGTCGTAAATGAAAATTATTCACTTTTACGTGGATGCAAAGTTCCTTACCACGCCACGTTCCCCTCATATAATAATGAATGATGGTCAAAACAATGATGCTACACGTAAGTAATTTCATGTAGCTGCCCAAATGACGGACGAAAAGCGCGTATGTTTTTTATATATGTACCGTACCCTAGGCATATGTTCCTTTCACAGTTTCAGTGGAAAACGCTACTTTAAAAATAAAAAAAAAAAAGAATTCCTTTTACCCTCCTCTTCTGTGATTATGAACACAATTACTTTCCCCATCATTTTGCATATATGTTTTTTCAAGTGATGAAGGTGCTACGTGCGCGTAAAATTGGGTCACGAATTCCTTACGATCCTCCTCATAGTTGATCACCATACGACGCCTTGTTTTGCATAGGGCGGCTTTAACAACGCCCCTCAAAAAAAAAAAAAAAAAAAAAGGTTATCCGTTTTATGTGCATATATAAATGCCTTTACCCGACCCTGTGAAAACGTTCCGTACTTGTAGGAACACGCGGTTACAGGGAAAATGGGTGGGTAGAAGGTGCAACCCGTGTAAAGCGTTCATCACAAGTACGCACACTGTATATAACTTGGTGAGGTTGTTTTCCCCGCGTCAGTTAAGCATCTGAGTACAGGACGTGACTGCAGTTGTTGCACGTGTACATAGGTGTACACTGCTATATGTACACGTGCATATATTTGTGCGCACCTTCGTATGTCGCGCTTACACATGCCGCGCTTAACATGTCGCGGTTACGTGTGCCAACAACGTGCAGGTCGTTACCTCAGCGCCGCTACATTTGCGAAAATCTGAGGTGATCCAAACTTGAGAGAAACGCAAAAGGCAAATATCATTGTGTGGTTCCCAAAAAAGTGTAAAAAAAAAAAAAAAAATACGTTTGCTTTACAGCTACCAGCTCGCATAACGAGGAGAATATATTCTTGTACCTTGTTTAAATAGAAAAAAAAAAAAAACATTGGACAGCATTCCCAAGCACCATTAAGTTTCACCCCGCCATGCAGTCAGATTAGCTCAACGTGGCGAGTCGCTCATCACACATGCATTTTGTTTTTTTTTTTTTTTCACATGTGGGAGGTGGCCCCAACAGTTCGTTTCGCCAGTCGCTGAGTCGGTCAATTTCCCAAATGATCTTTGCACACGCTGCCTAGACAAACGCGACTAAACTTTGCGCAAAATGCAAGTGCAAAAATGTGAGGTGGCAAATTTCGCAAAAAAAAAAAAAAAAAAAAAAAAGGGACATTACCCCAGAGAGGGGCACAGCTGGAAAATGGGGGAAAGTGACTGATGGTGAATTTGCTAATTGCAAGTTGGGACATCCGCTGGGTTATTTTAGCATATTACGGTTGGAAGGTTTAGGTGGGAATTTTATACTGCTCTTTTTCTCGCCCATTTCTCCCACTTGGCGTCCTTTTTTAAAAGACGTGCAAAGTTTGTTCAGGGTGCGCGATTTTCCCAAATGTGCACCTGTACGTACAATGAGGCAATTCTGCAGGGTGCATACTCGTGGAAACGCGGCCCAGGGTGGAGAGGCGCCCACATGTGTGAAGTAACAGCTACGTGGGTGCTGCATGGACTGTGAGCAAGCACCTGTGCACGTCGCAATAGGGCAATGTCACCGTGTCACAATGTCACATATTTTTTGTATGCCGCTCATACTGCACATGCAGATAATGCTCGCGTAAGCTCGCTTGTGCTCGTCATGGCCGCTTACGATTGCACACTGCGCAGGAGCACAAAAAAATGCAGAAAAAGGAAAAGTAGCATTTTTGCGTATGTCTAAAGGGTCACCCCGTTTGTGCGAAAACACAGCTGGGTGAAATGCCGCACTGGTCAAGTGCACTGTGAAACGAGAGCGACAAAAAAAAAAAAAAGGGAATTTCTGAAATGATCAGGCGGGGGAAGCGTGCCGGCGCCGCACGTCGTTAAATGCTCAAATACACACATACGTATAAAAGCGCATCAGCGCGTAAACGTTACTTTTACCCAAGTGCACATATGTATGTGCCTGCCCGGCAAGTTCTACCCATAGGAGGTGCTACGCTGTAGCTCATTTTTACCCCTCCTCAGGGCGCCCTACAAAAAAACGGTCAACCCCCTCCCCAAATGACGGGCAAACGGGAAATTGAAGAATTCCTCATGCATATTGGTAAAGGGGCAAAAAGAAACAACCGCCAAAGACGCACAAGCATGCGCACACACATACGTACATGCATACGAATCCGATTTATGTGCGCGCGTCTAGCAGCCCAGTGCACCTGCTGACCATGTCATAGGTGCACAGATTGCATCTCCTGAAAAACAGCACGGAGAATTAAACATAACAATGCGTTGTACATGTTTTTAATTAGCACAGAGGATGCAACGGAGGATATGGCCCTGTACTATTTGGAAGTATGATCATAAGAGGGGAAAGAGTTTATGAGGGGGGGGGATATATATAGCCCGCCGCCCCATGGTGGCTGTCCTTTTTCCATGTATTTATTCTTGTTTATCTCCCTCTCCCTTTGTGTGAAGCTTCTTCATCGTCTCTCTTTTGCATCATCGCCCTGCTTTCCCTTTTTATACTTTTTTTTTTTTTTTTTTTTTTTCCTGCAGATGTGTAACGGAAATTGTAACAATGCTCTACAGCTCTACTACGACATACATGGAGGGCCCGGTGCGCATGGAGGACAGGCCGAGGACCAAGCACGGTCCGTAGAAGCCACGTGGACAACAGATGGAGACGTAGGACCAGCAACAAGTAATAAAAAACAAAATGCATTGGAAGAAAATGACAGTACCCAGTGTGACGACAGCGTTAGAGAGCCAGACAAACATTTTAATCAAGCGTTAATTCATGACATGGATTACTCGAATTTTTTACACATGAATGTAAAGAACAAGAATGCAAAGAAAAAAAAAGAAATGGAATTGGGGGACACGTTTGGGAAATTGTTTTCGGCACCGACCTCTCTCATTTGCTCGCTGTCTTTGGAACAGGTGCGTAAAAAGGCGAGAGAGGAAAACAAGTACATCCTTGTGAGCATTCAGGATTCGGAATTCGAGTCCTTGAAATTGAACAGGGACATATGGAACAACGAAATGGTGCAGGACATAATAAAGGACTTTTTCATTTTTTGGCTGCGCCATGAGCACGACCAGGACGCACTGGTCTTCACCACCACCTACAAGGTATGACACGCAAAAATGGGTTCGCGCGTGCGTGTGTATGAAAATATGCGGTGCACATGCAGCCCACGTACACGTTTCCCCCCTGCAGGTCACCAAGCTACCCCACATCTGCGCCCTGTGCAAAAGAACAGGAAGAAAAATAAAAATATGGAATATCAAAAACTTCCAAGACCCAATATGTGCCCAATCACAGTTGTATGAATTTATTGAAATGATGACTTCCACAAATGAGGGAGATGGAGGGACAGTGAGCAAAGGCGCTCATCCATTTGAACTGCGCAATGAGGTAGTCCCACCTGAAGGAGAAAATGATAACACGACATGCAGTGGCGTCCATGCAAATGGGGTTTGTAACACTTTAAAAGGGGTAACAGGACCTGGGGCAGGGGAAACCCATGCGGCGGATGCGAAACAAAAGGGAATTGAGCAGCCCGCAATGGAGCAGCCCACAACGGAGGAGAGAACAAACACAGTGGAGTATAACAAAATAAACAATGAGCTGTCCGAGCTACACAAATTGAGATTGCAGCGGCTTCGGAAGGGATAGCCCCCCAGGCGCGTAGCGTGTTCCATGGGTTCAGTCGCGCAGGCACGCGCGTGCGTATGTAGATCCGCATAAATACTCATATACACGCACATAAATGGTTATATACACACACGGATGTATAGATATTCACTCATGCTTGTGCGCATTGTATATATGAACGGGTGCCCTCCCCCCCATGCAGCACCCCTTGTAGCGCGCGCGATATGAAGTCAAAACATGTGCCATTCTTCATTTGGCCAAAAGGGGAAAACAAAAAAAAAAAGGCCATCCATTGTTCTCCTGTAAAGTGACACCACTGTATACACATCGTCTTTGTAAAAAAGTTGGCGCACCCGAACCTTGTCACTACATCATATATGCATGCACCAATGTTAAGTCAATATAATTCGCAAAACCAATTTGAACAAGAGGGAAAAACAACCCGTTCGTTCGTGCAACATATGTGCAACCTCCATTTTATAGAAAAAAAAATTTTCCCATTTTTTATGGCCTCTCTCTCTATTTCTCCCTCGGTTCCGACAACCCCAAGTGGTGCGTAAAAAAAAAAAAAAAAAAAAAAAAAAAAAAAA
>NW_012192607.1:262363-270880 GCF_000956335.1 Plasmodium fragile | reverse complement strand
AAAAAAAAAAAAAAAAAAAAAAAAAATACATGCTTAAGCGAGCACAATTAGATAAAAGTAAATGCGCATAAATGGTAAGATGCCTATGCAACGCTGGAAAAGGCATACCATTCTGCGAGGGTCTTTACCACACCGTGTAAGGCTCGCTGCTCCATTTACATGCCTTCCCCCTTCCTTTTGTACTTTTACAAAAACCACGTTCAGGCGAGTTGCCTTTTTTTTTTTTTTTTTTGCCAATCCCTTCACCGCTCCGAATGCTTAAATCGCATGGGTGAGAAAAGCCATGCCCGCGCGACGAATGGGGGGGAAAGAAGCCTTTTCCTGACATGTACAGGCAGGCGTAGTTTTAACCCCTACGAGGGAGTTTCTCTCACCTAGTGCGAGTAACAAATATCGCACCTGTTTTTAAATTTGACGAGGGGCACTGCAACCCCCCCACTGAACACGTAGGACATGGCAAAATGGATAAATCTCCAGCGAGGTGCTTCAATTTGCTTTTCCTCGAGGAGGATGAGGAGTACATGGATGACATGATGATAACCATGCGGAGGAAGCAGCCCCCCACAACACAGCCGTTGGGCGGGACGAAGCAGCCGCCCGCGATGAAGCAGTTGGGCGCGACGCAGCAGCTGACCCCGACGCAGCAGGTGGTGGCCACCCGAGGGAGGCTGCGGCTGTGCTCGAAATCGCTGGTGTTCGAGCCGCACAGCGTGGAGGACCCCGTTTTGAAGTTCCCCTTTAAAAAGATGGAGAACGCCAAAATGGGAGCCCTGGGAAACGAAATCATAATCAAAGTGTCTGAAGTTATAAAAATGAAAACGATAGTTCATGCCAGGAAGACGAGATGCACATCGCAGTTCACCTACGACCGAAAGAACAGGCGCATGTTGAACGTGATGAACAACCTGTACAATGATTACTACGAGGAGATTGGGTCCATTGATAATGATAACCTAGATGAGAAAATCCCCCTGTTTGAACGGATCCTCAACAACTTTAATGAAAATGAAGAGGGCCCTTCCCCAGTGGGTAGCGCCTCCAACAGCAGTGTCCGCGCGTCCGTTAGCAGCACCGGGGGAGCCTCCTTTGTATATTTTTTCCAATGCGACAATGCACCAAACAGCGGGAGGAAGCTAAGGGACGTGTACAATATCATGTTAAAGATAAAGATCGCCATGGTGGTGCATGAAAAGCAGATGGAGATTCTGATAAAGGAAAAGAAGAAGAAGCAGGAAGATGTGATGTTAGGTGGGGGAGGTGAAGGGCCTGTGCTTCTTCCCTTCCATGCACAGAGGGAACGTAGACACGAGAAGGGAGAAGTCGGGATGAGCCCCACATCGCACAACAGTACGCGTAATGAAAATGGATCACAACTTTCACACAGCGTGAGGGAAATACATTTAGAGAGGTACATTGAAAGGATAATGGAAAAGCTTATTGAAAATATAAAATTCGATATTAGTAGTATTGGTCTTCACGAGAAAATTATAACAAGTCGCATGGAAGGGTATTGGGTGTTTAAAATATCTCCTCTGTTAAGAACAAAGGGGTTGTTAAACATAACAAACAAATTTATTTACTTCCAAGCGAATCCAAATTTCACAAATAAAAAGGAAAAAAAATGGAAAACAGAATCCATCCTTCATGTATTTAAAAGAATTATAATCATGAAGCCAAATGCATTAGAAATTATATTCGACCATGAGAGTAAGAACAAGTATAGCTCCTTATACGTGGAGTTTATAAATTTTGGAGACAGGGAGCAAATAATTTCAGTCCTGAAAAAAATAAACCCTCAGTGTTTTTTTATTGAAGAAAATAAAGATTTTGTTTATGCTATTCAAAAAAAATGGGAAGTCGGGGCAATATCTAATTATGAATATATTGATTTCATTAATTGCCTTGCTGGAAGGAGTAGAAAAGATTTTTCTCAATACCCTGTGTTTCCATGGATCCTGTGTGATTATGCAAGGGAGGAATTGAACCTGAGTGATGATTCCATGTTCAGAAATTTGAAGAAGCCAGTTGGTTGTTTAAATGCAGATAGGTTAAATTCGTTAATAGAAAAAATGCAGGATCATGATTATTTTTACGGTTCTCATTATTCTACTTTGGCGTACGTTGTGTATTTTTTAATTCGCTTACATCCGGAATGTCAATTGAAGCTACAAAGTGGTAAATTTGATACACTGTCGAGAATTTTTCTGTCCATTGAAGGAACATTCAACACTGCCCTCAATGCCAACTCGTCCTTCATCGAACTTATTCCAGAGTTTTATGAAGACAATGATAATTTTTTAAAAAATATTCTTAACATTAGTTCGAATGAGGGAAATATACACGATGTTGTTCTACCCAAATGGTGTTCCTCAGCCAAAGATTTTTTAATTAAAATGAAAAATGCTCTAGAAAGTAACTATGCTAATAAACACCTAAACGAATGGATTAATTTAATTTTTGGTTACAAGCAAACTGGGCAAATTGCTAAGGAAAATTTCAACCTCTTTCACCCCCTCACATACATGCACACCATTTTAAATGAAAAACTCTCCGCTGCTAATTATAAATATCATCATGAACGAATTAGAGAAGAACAAGAGGAAGAAGAAAATGAATTTGAACGGAACTTTAATGAAAAAATTAAATCCCTTATTACCACTATGCCTTCTAAGGCCTTGAAAACACAACTGCACGAATTTGGACAATGCCCTTTTCAAATTTTTAAAGAACACCATGTGGCGAGGAAATCCTGCGTGACGTTTAAATACAGTGAGGATATTAAGAACTCCCCTTGGTACTACTCGCCTGTTTTTAACCAAGTGCTGCGAGATTTGTACTTTAAACGAAAGAGAAGGAAAGACTTAAAGATGCGCAGGAGGTTACTCAACCGCAGTCCCCTTACCCCAGGCGACAACGTCAGCCAAGATGAGGATAGCGGCGGTGATGAGGACGGCGATGAGGAGGACGACGAAGAAGAAGAATTCGAGGAGGAAGACAATGAGGATGAAGCCTCAGTGGAGGAGGGAATCGTCCTGCCTCATGGGGAGGAAGAGGAGCCCGTGCAGGACCCCCTCCGAGGAAAGAACAAACGAAGAGGCATAGTTGAGAGTACACCCCTCGAGGAGGAAAGAACCAACACCAAGTACACGCGAAAGAGGGAATCACAAAAGGAAGTGTATGCAGCAGAGTATTTGAAAAAACACCAATGGAAATTACATAGAAGCGACCACCTCCCCTGTGTGGTCAAAGGGGTTGGCTATAACCAAGCAAACGTTTGTTTCGTGTGCAACAATGGATTCATAAAAATTATCAGTCACAATGACCTAATTAGAAACCAAATGAAGAACAATAACAATTTAATTTCGTTAAAAATTGGGGACGAGAACTTTTCATGCGTTTCCAGCGCACAGGGGAACTACCTCATAGGGACGTCAAACGGAAATGTGATCCTGTTAAATCCTCAAAGCATTTTGAAGGTGAACGAGGAGGGTGCGTCGTGGTCATGTAAGGGAGGTGGGCAGTTCGCTTCAGGGGGTCACGCGGGTGCCGCCAACGCAGGGGAAGATGACGCCCTGTCAGACGACTCCAGCATCCCGCTGAGCGACTCCGGTCACTCGCTGCTGTCCTCCTTCGATGACGTGTTTGAGTACGACTCACACATGGTGGGGGGGGCTAAGAAGAACAAGGGAAAGCAAAAGAAGAAAACAGATTTTCTCCAAAGCGCAAATATTTACAACCAAATGATTACAAGGAAGTTGCATAACGACACGGTGAACAGCATAAGTTGTTGTGACAGTTACCTCGCGACAGGCTCGGCAGATGAAACGGTGCAGCTGCTAAGCATTGAGAAGGATTTTCAGAGTTTACAAGTCTGTGACAATTTCACAGAAGCGGTGAAGTTCGTGCAGCTAAAAAATAAATTGTTGTTTACTCACTCAGATGGATTCAAATTATTCGACATACGGGTTCCACGGAGGAAGAAGCTTCAGTTACGTAACCTGAATGGGAAGAGGAACCCTGCCAATTCGAACCGGGCAAGCAGCCACATGTTTACAAAGGAAGGTAGTACACTGGGTACAAGAAAATTCTTTCAGCTCTACGACAATGAGCAAGTTAGACGTTTTTACAAAAGCATTCAGAAGGTGTATGAACAAAGTTACATCAGCGTAAATTATATGACCCCGCAATATTTATTTGACCGAAAAATGAAAAAAAATTTGAATTCAACATTTGTAAAAAATTCAAATCATATCATTTATTCTTCTCTTATAAATGATAATACCATTTTTACCTTAGACAAGAATAGGAACTTTTATTTTTATGACATTAGGGGACAGAACTGGGTGAATGCTCTTTCGACCAGACCCAATGAAAATGGAAAAGGAAGAAATAGCTTCCTCGTAACAGCTAGCTGTGATGACAGGCAACAATTGTGTGCAGTTAACACGCTGGGAGATATTTTTTTTGAGTCCATACATTTTTGGAACAATTTTGACAACCCTGTGGAGGGGGACGATGATGATGATGATACTGCGACGGGACTGGTGAGGACCAATTTATTCTCCTCAAGATGTTCCTTCAGCCCGTCTTACATTTCGTTTATTAATTACCCTGATTGGTTGGGACATGACTTGGCTGTCCACAATGAGGGGGGCAGTGAAAATGGCTCCTGCAATTATATTTTGTTTACGGGGCCCGACGGGAAGATGGAGATACACAGGAGGGGTGCCCACGGGGCGTAGCCATGTTTCAGCCAATCCTAGCGGTTTGCTAACGTGTAGCAGCCATGTGCCAACCGATAAGGCACCGTCGCGTCCCATCCGGGGGTACCCCCAAAACGGGGCAAACGTTTCCAATTTTGTAAAAAGCTATCAAATTATTTTTGTACTACTGAATTACTGAGTTACAAGTTGGATGAATGAAACGGAGGGGAGACATATGCATATTTGCGTGCAGCTACATAAATTAGCAGCATGGAGGTGAAGACAATATTGAAGGGGGAGATGCACACACTCACAAAAGGCATTATGGGAGTGCGCGGGGGAAGAACATGAGTGACGTCTGTCTCCCAAGGGAAGTCCATTTACTTGGCAAAGTACACATATGATTAGATGCGAGGGTCTGTTTTGTTCTATTTTCTTTTGTTATGACTTCACAGTGTCCGCTCTTTTTTTTTTTTTTTTTTTTTTTTTTTTTTTTTTTTTGTGTTAACCGCAAACTTGTCAATTTAATGATTCCTTTTTAAACGTTGAATATCCCAAGGGGAAAAGTTCCTTATAAGCAGATGGGTCGATATGCGTGGAACGCGTACACAGGGGTACTTTTACGAGCAGGCGCGTTGCTGTGGTGTTAACTCGGCTGAGTAAGCCTTGGTCCGGGTTTGATCCGTTCCACCGCCCAACCCCCCCCCTCAGCTTATTTTTTTCTTCTTCTTCTTGCTCTTCTTACAATTGCGCACGGTGATAAAAATGACGGCGTAGATGATTAGAATGAGGAAGAAACAAAAGGCCATGAGGTAAACAATGAACGTGGCTCTCTTTAATTTCTGCCTCTCTTGAAACCTGCACCAAGGGGAAATGAGAACACATATTGCACGACCAACCATGAAGGGGTCACATAGAGTGAAGAGAACCGGGAAAATATAAAAAACACAGCCCAGTCCGGGTCCACTTACTTATTTAGGATGATAATCGAATCAGCAAAGTAATAGAGGGAGTTTATGAGCGCCGTAATTTCGTTTCGCTCGAGGGACCCGATGTGCTCGTAACTCATCCCTTCCTGCGGTGACAAAAAAAAAAAAAAAAAAAAAAAAAAAAAAGCGTTCAGTTAAAATGTCTGCAACGTGCATTCATCAGCTGTCTATCCCTACGCACTTGCAACGTGCATGCATCGACGGTGTGCCGCTTCACGTGGACCTACCACCAAGGCTATTTGCAGAGCGGTCGTCTTGAGTTTGCCATGCAGACGGCACTTCACGCAGGGCACACAGTCCAAAATATTTGTTATGTTCATAAATTTGGCTAGTATTTCCTTCCCCTGGGTTGGGAAAATGGGCTCCAGGAATTCTTCCGAGGAACACGAATGGTAGTAGCTGCCCAGCAGGTCGTTCAGCACCTTGAGGGCCTCCTGGTCGTTCTGTGCGTGGCCTGTGGGCGTGAGAAGCGATGGGGTTGAGAGGCGGCGCGGTTACGAAGCAGCCTCGTTACAAAGCAGCCTCGTTACAAAGCAGCCTCGTTACAAAGCAGCTTCATTATCAAACCAGTACATAACGCTCCCCCCTCGTGTCTCACCCGAGTTACACTTGCACTGACTCACAAGCGCCTTGAGCCTGCACATGGCCCTGAGCAAAATGGCAAAAGTGAAGTACAAATTTTCAATCCTCTCTGGGTAAAGAGCAATCTTGTCCTTGAAGAATTGCATGTTATATGCATAATTCTGTTTTTTAAAATAATCACTTTTGATCACATGCTCCGTGTGCATGTCACCAAAGACGAAATCATTTTTGAGGTAGTGGTATTCGGAAGATAAAATGGCTATATTAGATTGCATGCCAGAAATGATCTTGTAGAAACTCTTCATTTCATGACATTTATTTTCCTCCTTTTGAAAGCAATTTTCTTTATAAATTTTGTTCCAGATATTTCTCCCCTCGTAGGCTGTGAAGGAGGGAGAGTTATAAACCAAGTCCACATACGACAGGAACCCTTCATCAGATGGAGCATAAATACCTAAAATATCTTTATACAATTTGCTTTCAATAAAAGTTTTTTTTAAATCTTCAGTGGACATTTTATTTTCAATTATTTCAATTTCATTTGTTCGAAAATTGTAGGGAATTTCATCCTGGTCGCATTCACACACAGAGCATTTTTTTATTTCTTTACATTTCTCTTCATTTGCTTTGAGGTATTTACAAGGTATATGAAGATTGACCTTAAAAATACGAAAATAATCTTTCTGCTTTAACTCTTTAAGAATTGGAAATGCTGTATATGCGTCCTTTTCTATATCCTTCACGTGTAACCCTAGCAATTTCTGGTTCAGTACATAGCTCTCAGGGAACTGTATTTCAAATATATTAAAGTAGAGCAATATTTCTTTGAAGGTGTTCTTGAAGAAGTGTCTGTAGGAGGCGAACACCTGCTGCTCCTTCGACTTGAGGAAGAGTCCCAGGAATACGAGGGGCAATAGTACAGATACCATGGCGACTTTCATTTTGGAAGGTGTCGCAAGGGAAAAAAGGGGGGGTGGGGTGGGGGACTTTCTCTCCTCCTGAAGGGATCCCTCTATATTATTTATGGGTTCATATGCACGCGAGGGCCTGTCTCAGGATAATATGCTCTGTCAGGGCGATCACCAGGAGGATGGCGTTTCCTCATAGCTCCATGGCCATACACGTGACGCATGTGTGAAGGCAGGTCTATCCCCCCCCACCGCGGAAGGTACAAAACTCCTCGGAGAGACTCAATTACATAGCTACCAACTAAGGACACAATTTTGCTAACACATAAAAAACACCCATCACAGGAACAGACACAGTCGTTCCATCCACAAAAAAAAAAAAAAAAAAAAAAAAAAAATTAATTATCAAAAACAAAAAAAGAACGACGCAAAATATGGTCCAACGTGTGCGTTGTGTAAAAAAAAAAAAAAAAAAATACCTATCGCATGTGTACGGAGCTTGTGCTGCATATGGAATGCATGGGGAAACGATGAATCATCCACAGGCGCAGAGTAGACGTGCGGTGGGCAAGCAGTGGCACAGAAAAAGGGCAAAGACACAAAAGAAATAAACTCACACAAAGGACGGGAGAGGAAAACATATAACTTACATTATAAAAGTAATTAAAAAGAGGTGCGACGAAGCGCACTCAAGGGTTGAGAGAACACCCGAGAGGGGACGAGGGGAGGTATGTGCGATACGTGCGCAAGAGTGTAGGGCAATGTGTACACTGAAATTTGTTCTTCCATTTATAATATTCTTATAGGGGAAAAAAAAAAAACGAAAAAAATTATTTTGTTTTATATTGGAGTAGTTACAAAAGGGGGCGGCAATAAAGCGAATAAGCGAAGAAGTGAAGAAGTGAAGAAGCGTACGAGGGGGAAGCACATGCAAAAGGGTACAATCGTGTGTGTCGCTCGTGTTTGTGTCGCCTGGGCAAATTACACTTAATTCATGAACATTGTATACGTGTATGTACTCTGGGGCGAACGTTGGCCTGATCAGTGTGGCACCTCTGTTTGCTCCACTGACATACTTAACCGCTGCTATTCCTGTTCGCATTCATCAGCGCAAACGTTTTTTTTTTTTCCTTTTTTTACTTTCGTTGAAGGGAAAAGGACACTACATAAAATCATCACATTTTATGAAAAATGGTAAACGGCAAAGGGGTGAAAATGCCCTTTATGGCCCCCCAAATACATAACGACTTATGTATACCTAGAGAGGCGGCTGGACGGAGCCACAAGAAAATGAATTGGTTTATCATTCCCCCCCCAAAAAAAAAAAAAAAAAAA